>NC_084907.1:1898354-2136319 GCF_949316345.1 Pungitius pungitius
GCAATGTGAAATTCAAACAGCAGCGTCTCCCCCTCTAGTCGGGGGGGGGGGGGGGGGGGGGGGCGGCGAACAATCTTCCAACCAGATTAATGATTCCAAAACTTTGAATTGCTAGTATCCTCTGGACACCAGCGTTGTAAATTCATTTAGTTTTGTTGACAGCTTGATTGTGTATTAAAAAAAACAACCGTGATTACTTTTTTTTTCCCCCTTAGTTGTTGTTTGGTTTATTGTTCGGAGCAGACATCGCGCGTTTTAGGGCTCTCCGGGCAGCCACTAATCTTGACGATAGCGTTGCGGGGGGGGGGGAGGGCGCTAAAGCGGCGCAATGCGCTCCTAACGAGAGCAGAACGCCGCCGGGGCACCTGGGCACGGGGCGAAAACGGGGGACGCAGGGGGAGCGATTCCGACACGCCGTCCACGCCGCACCCGTCAGCGGGCCTCCACCTGCAATGCATGCCATTATCTCAGGGCGCATGCATTATACATGCAGATGCAGTGCTCTATCTGAAATTGCTGTTAAGAGCAGGCAGCAGATGAAGGGCCGCCACCTCCCTCCCCTCCTCTCAGCTCTCTGTCTCCTCTTCCATAAATCTCATTGTCGGTCTTCCCCCGGTTAATGGTGACCTCAAGCAGGCTCTCGACTGCCGAAGCTCTCGCGTCGCATATGTGATGAGCGCAGAGGGGAAAGTCAAAGTGACCTCCAGCACCGTGATGAAAACCTACGCCGCTCGGGTGCAATAGGCGGTCTTCTATAATTCAGCAGACAGAGGGAGAGCGGCGCGTTTTTTTTTTCTTCATCTTCTCCTCCCGCGTTGCAGTGGCTGCAGCGGCTGCAGCTCCGGCAACCCTCACCCTGAATGCCGCCCCAGTGCGAGAGGTGGAGGAACAAGGGGTACCCAAAAGAGGAGGCGGGCGGAGGGATGTGTGCAGCTGAGGGGAGTAGAGAATGGAGGGCTGGTGAAATGTGAGCTGTGCTCTTTAGCCCCGAGACGAGAACACAGCGGCTCTCCAGTTGCATGTGTGTGTGTGTGTGTGGTTTTTTTTTTTCTTTTCTCTCTTAGCTATTTTCATGTGGTTCAATAACTACCAGCCTGGAATTCCTCCTCTGGCACGGCTGTAATTTCATTGTCTGCTCCCTCCTTCAGACTTTCTGTCTTTTTTTCTTCTTTTTTTTTTCTCCTTCGGAGTTGACAAAGCTATATTTCTGCTCAGGCTGATTCAGTTACAGATGTGCACAGCTATATTGCTTTCGCATACATAACTCATGGAGACCTGACAGCGGGCATGCATTCCATTTGGCGGAAAACTAGACCCCTCGCGAGTGTATGATTGAGAAAAATAATCAAAGACGGTGATGCAGAGCATCCATGTGAAGCTGTGGATCACATATGTCCATAATCCTCCCCACCACTGCACACAGAAATCCAATAGCTTATTCCACAGAAGCCTTTTTCGTTTCCTCAGCTTCCTCCGTCTCTGCCCGTATGGCTTCGTGGGGGTGCAGGATGCCAAGGTTGGAGGTAGCTGGCACGAATAATTACGATCAAAGACATTACAATGCAAAAAGGAACAGCTGCTACCTCCACCGCTGACAAATCACCGTGAGCGACAGCGAGCGAGGGCCAGAACAGCAAAAGAGGAGGAGAGACTACGTCTACCACTCCACGACTTCCCCTCCAAGTATCTGCTGCTCCTAAATCCGTTTAATCTGCAGTGCAAATAAGGCCTTTGGTGGCCATTCACCCAAAAGCTGCACAAATACAAGCATCTGCCCAGATTATCTCGGGCCTGTCCCCCAAAGGTCGGCCGCTGACCTCCTCTGAAGTCTCTGAATTGAATTCACTGGAACGGGACGCTGGTTTTACACATCTTTACAGCACACAGTGGGGAAGAGGGAGGATTTCCCAATCCCTACAACCGGTCCACTTGGGCCTGAAATCAACATTCATTTCTCTATTCATTCTATTGAGGAAATTGTTAGCGGCTCAGCGCTGTTTGTGTCAGCTGAAGTCCAGGTGCTCCGGGGGGGGGGGGGGGGGGGGGGGGGGGGTGTGGGTGTTCTGGGAACTTGTTGAACTCATGCGTGACTTTCTCTCTGAGACGAGGGCTGAGAAAGTCAGTGTTTTGACTAAAAATGAGTTTGTCTGCAAAAAGGCTCGAGGGAGAAGTCGTTTAGTAGCGTCTGGCTTTCGCAATTTCACTGAGTTGGAAACAGCGACGCTTTTCTGTGAAGGGAGTGTTGAACGCTTCAAAAGTCGCACATGTTATTTATTTATTGAGGACTTCACCTGCTTGCCGTGACATGCAGTGAAGAAAGTGCTGCAAAGATTTTCTTGGAAATGAAAAAAAAAAAAAAAAGATTTCCGTCGGAAGCATTTGATGAAATGGAAGGAAGTTTTAAGTGAAGTAACACACATTCGCCACAGCTCTACCGCATTAATACCAATTTCCATACATTTTCCATGTGATATGAAATGCCTTTTCCGTGACCAATAACTGCATTTCTATTTCTTTATTAAATTCTCCCATTTCACTTGACCATTGAATTGAATATTTTTTTTTCATCAGATTGGCGCCGTCCACGATGGACATACAGATGAGTAGAGAAGAAATGTCCTGACGGTGCATTTGAGTGCTGAAATATTCATATTCAATAGATTCAATAGATAGAATAGAATAGATAGCATTCTAGTAGAATCCGAAAATACAAGCACACAGGTACAATGTGTCCTCTTTAGCTGATGCTGTAGCATTGCACCACATCGGGGGCTGGTCAGAGACGTTATTGTGCACAAAGAGGCTGAGATGTTCTGACTTCTGGCCCCTGATATCAGCGGCGCCCGTTTTTTCTCATAATGCAACTCGATAGCATCTTCTGAGAGACCCTCCACGTCCCGGAGACTTCCTGTTTAAAGTCTGCAGTCTTCGAGCCCAACCTGATATCACCTTTTCCTCAGACTACGGAAAGCCATCCAAAGCCAAAGGAAACATCTTACACCTGTTTAAATAAACGCCGCGGTCCTGCTTATGAGGAATCTCATCTGGAGTCTGAAATACCCCTCTAAGTTAAAAACTGATTACAAACTCTTCCAGCTTGTCAATTCTTTCCCAACCCCCCCCAAAAAAACAAGTGCCTGCCCTCAAGTCAGTTTCCTTTACAACCATATGCTGGCTGCCTCCTCCATGTGCCAGAGGAAATAATGCAAAACACACACATCAGCAAAGTTGTTGCACTGTTTGTATTAACGGCGGCGCGACACAATCTGGAGGCGGCGGCGCCATATTGCAACGCCGCCGTCGCCGCATGCTGAGCGCTGCCAAAGCTGCCATCTGGCAGGTGAGCCGCACGCTTCCACTTGTACCTCTCCTCCCTTTTCCTTGCCCCCCCCCTCCCCTGTTACCTTCCCCTGTCTCCTGTCTCCTCTCTGCCTTCTCCCTCCTGCCACCTTTCCCATTTCCTCCTCCTTCCCTCCTCTCTCTGTTTCCTCCCTATTCTCCACTTAAACTACCTGTGAAACCCCCCCCCAGGCCCGGATCACACACTGGAAAAAAAAGAGGACGCATGAAGATTGAAAGGGACGGGGGCCGGGGGGAAAGGGGGGGGGGGGGGGGGCGAAGGGATAACGGTCGTGCAGTATATATATATATATTGATATCTCTCCTTTCTCCTTGTTGTGCAGCAGCACCGATGCAGAGTCACACTGGTGCATCCACACGTGTAAGACACGCACACACACACACACACACACACACACACACGCTCAGTTCGCTCTTCTTCTTCTTCTCCTTCTCCTCCTCGGGCTGTGTAGCATCCGAGCAGTCGTGTTTAATCAGTGTCTCTGCTGGCAACGGGGCTAGAGGTGGGGGGGCCGGGGGGGGGGGGGGGGGGATGGAGGTGGAGGGTCTCCCGCTATGGCTAGTAGTGCTGAGCTGATGTGCACTCACACACCGTGTAATTGTGTTACATACACTAATTCTCCTAATGCATTGCGCCGACTGCGCTTGGCCTTTGCCCCTGACCCACAACGCCACCCCCCCCCCACCTGCAGATTTCATCAACATTATTCCCTTAAAAGTATACAAAGCTGGCCGCACCTGTCTGTCTGTCTGTGTGGTCGCTGCCTGAGAAGAGACGCTGATTTTGTAATTTGCTGATTGCTACATAGATGTTGTCCTCAAACCCCAAGATGTCAGACCAAAAGTATCCGTATGGCTTGAAACTGCAAAGAGGAAGGTGAGCAAAAATAGTTCTTTTTGAATCTAGATCAAGTGGCCCTTTTAAAAGATTGAATAACCCCGAACTGCTAAAACCGCCGTTCCGTTTATTGCCGTCAAACGTTTGCAAAACAGTGAGAGACAGAACTAATGTGGCGATTCATTTAAATTCTAAAATTAGCAGGCAACTGATAAAGTGCATGACTGGCGTGGACGTGGCTGAGGGAGAAGCCAATCTCTCTCTCTCTCTCTCCCTCTCTCTCTCACTCTCTCTCTCTCCAAGAGAGGCTTTACCCACTCTGGAGGGGCCAGGAGAATAAAGGCCAGTCCAACTGGCCTGCCAGATAAGCCGGAGCAAATAAAGAGGGAGAGAGGGAGCACACGGAGGGGAACGAGGGGCTCGCGAGAGTCAAAGAGCCGCGAGTCCAACAGCCAGCAGACACACACACACACACACACACACACAGACGGCTGCTCGAAAACAAAGATGCACTTGGTCAACAGCATTGTTGAGGCTGTGTGTGCATGTGTGTGTGTGTGTGCGTGCGCGCGCGCGCCTCGGTTCTCCGCCAGGGCTCCTATCTCAACTCCTGCCCGGGCTTATCAGCCTCCCAGCGGCTCCTGCTCTGCCCGAGCTGCCAAAGGCTGCTGCGTGGAGGCAGGGCGGCGACGCGGGGACCGCCTGTCCCTCCCCGGGCTAGACGCCTCACTTTAATGGTATTCTACCGGTGCTCGCTGCGCTGCCCGGAACAATCCACAAGTGTACAGAGTCCCGTGAGCGGAAAGCATCCCTCTCGCGAGGCCATCATGTTTAGCGCCATCATGGCATTATGAGTCTGTGACGGGTGCTGAAGCTGAGGCATCGTCCACATCTGTTGGTTGTTCCAGGTGCCCCCCCCCCCCCCCACACACACACACCTCCCTCCCCAACAGAGACATCATGCATCATGCAACATTTGGTATAAGACCTACAATCAGCGTGTGCGCCCCGGAGGCGCGTAAAGTCGATCGAACTTTGCCCGTTGGTTCCGCGCGCTGCGCGTACACGAGTACCGCGGAGGAGAGGCTACTCACCTTGACACGAGAGGAGACTCACGGGCGGTCCGGTTATTTCGATGTTTTGTTTTGGGTATTTTTTTTGGGGGGGGGGGGGGGGGAAGAAACGTCCCGCGTCCGTGAATGAAAACCAGAGCAGCCAGAGGAAGTACTCAGTGGATGAATTGTGCGCGCTGCACGCAACGCGCCGCCTGTGAAGTCATCGGGACAGCGTCTCACCGCCAGCCGCTGGGAAGGAGACTATCGAGTGACTGACTCTCTCCCCCCCCCCCCTCCCTCTCTCCCTCTCTCTCTCTCTCTCGCGCGCGGTGAAGTCACCCATCAGTTCACTTGCACCTCACGTACAGTGTGCGCTTTTAGACCCAACCCCCGTCGCGTCATCCTTTGGCACAACTTGAGCGCCCTGCAATACATGTCATGTCTGTGAGGCATTAGGTGGGAGGTGTACGAAGCGTGTGGAGGTATAGATAAAAAAAAAAAGATTGATATGGAAAAAATGTGTAGGTATTGGGAAATGAATGAGACGCGAAATAACATTTAAAATAGCCTGTTTGTCAAGGTACAGCTATCTTATTTTTGGGGGGTGTTCACACATCCTCTGAGGTGAACAGAGGTATTTTATGTCCATTCAGAATTCCATAAAAACGCACAGCACACTCCCGTGTTTCCTTTGAAATACTGCCACCTGTGGGCCAAATCCCGCCACCGCACACACGGAGCCTTTGGTTTTTTTTTTTCACAGCCTCATCATTAAGTTGTGTTCTCCATCCTTCAAAGACCAATGTGGCGTAGGAAGCAGCATCGTGCAATGCGCGGCTCTCAGTTACTTTGAAGGAAGAATGCGCTCTCACACACACACACACACACACACAGCACTGCATCCAGATGAAACCATCACAGAACTGCTTACCTTGCTGAGAAGGCCCAGTAGGCAGTTTTCCCAGTCTTGGGGTGGGGGGTGGGGGGGGGGGCTGTTGGGTGGGTTGCCAGCAGCCAGCTGTCCTTCCCTCATTATCTGCTGTTCGGTGGGTTGAAGACGGGTTGGAGATGTCAGTCGGGTTACCTGTTTGGGTCGAGCAGCTCCGGGTGGCCCGGGGGACTCCCTCAGGGCCGGCCAGATGGCCTCCATACTCCCCACTGGCCCGCCGTCAGGTGCTGGGGTTCATTAGTACACACACACACACACATACACACACTCACACACACACACTTTAATGGAAAAAACACACAAGCCTGCACAAATGCTGATACAAACATGGACCTGAGGGAAGCGTGTGCACGTGCACAGCCGGCCAAAGTCGTGCGTGCGTAGATCGGGCTTCTGGAAAAGCGCAACCATAAAAACCCTTCATGTTTGTGTGGATTGTCACACTGCCTCCCTCCGTGTTTTAATCAGTAACATGGAGATAGCGTCGAGTGGGGGGACGCGAAGGCCGCGCTGAAGATTGCGAACCCAAGACGACCGCGGTGCTCGCCGCGCGAGGTAAATGACTCACCGCCGTCCCGGCTCGAGGGGGGCGGCGGTGGGTGTTAATTAGTTTTTCGAGCTATCGCCCCCCCCCCTCCCTCCTTGAAGAGCAGCACTTGTGCGGCGTGTTCGAGTCTCTGGAGGGAACCTCGGCGAGAGGAGAAGCCACAGGTTAGCAGCTCTCGTGAGATGCAGGGAACGCGACCCCTTCTCTGAAATACCTCATTATGTCGTCGCCGGTCAAGAGGTGCGCTTTAAAATTGGCCCTAAAGCGCTTTTGCTTTTAGACCCAGGGAACATTTAGTATTATCAGACAGTAAGACAATGGACGACAAGACAGATAAGAACAACACGGTGCACAGCAAATGCAGATGGTATAACAGTTGTTATTACAGTATTGACAGTGCATCAATGTACCACTGATGTACAAGTTCATTCACAATGTTCAAAATGGCCAGAAAAATACACCAAATATGACTACAGAGTGGCAAATATCGTGATCTTGGTATATATATATATATATATGTATGTATGTATGCATATATATCATGGCTGAGGTGGTTGGTTTAGGCATTAATAGCCTTTGGGGAAAGATTTGTGTTAATAAACAGATTTTCTTCGTACCGATTGAACACAAACGTCCTTGACAGTCTTAATTTCCTCCTCACATGAAGAACACACCGCTTCCTGTTTGGCACCGATCGTTGGCATTGAACCAAGATCTCGAAGCGGAGAATCGCCCAATAGAAGGTCTTTGGATAATGGGACTTTCGGCTCAGTACGTTTCTAACATGCTGTCTGATTTGTAAGTACGAACAAATTTTTACTGATTTGTATGGCCCTTTAATTATATCAATGTGAGCCTCATGAATCAGTTAACAGTCTGAATGATTGTGTGTAAAGGGAAATCAGAGTCAGAGGCGTCGTAAAGAGATTTTCAGAAAATCCAATTTCAGTGAAAATTGCAGCGTTGTAATGACTTTTTTTTTAAATGACACATGTTGCACTTTAGAAACGCTTTACTTTCCAAAAGCGTCATTTTCGTGTGCTTCGTTTGGATTTAAGTCAACTCTAATGTAGCCCAAAATCCCTAATTTTCCTCAAAGGGCTTAACAACATTTGCCAAAGAAAAAAAAAAAACCTCAAACTCTCTTAACAGATGAAAACCAGGGAGAAGTACCGGCGTCCCTCCTCCAGGACGGACGGATGCACCGACTAGACAAAAGTAAGGACCATGAACTTAATCGCACTAAACGCCGAAAAAACGCCGCACTTCATGCTTAACGCCTTAATGCTGCACCAGTAGGGGCGCCTGATCCCGAGGCCCCGCGACCCTGCACGCAGCAGAGACGTGTTCATTGCGGTGATTACGCCGTTGCTGCTCCAGGCAGCAGACGGGACCCGAGTGGAGCAGCCAGCTCGATGCAATCTCCCTTTTCGTGGGAAAATTACCATAACAACGCGACGGCGTGGCAGGCGGCGCATGCAAATGGAAAACGGCAATGAAAGAAGATTGCGGGCACAATCAAGCTGTCATGACACACAGAATAATAACAACTGAAAGCCATTAAGACCTTTCGCTCCGTGCCGCTGCACCTCCTTGTGCAAAGAATAGGATTTAGAGGCTCTCATGTCCCTCATTTGTCCTAAATAGTCACACACACACACACACACACGGGGCTTTATCTGTCTCACATCCATCATCTACGGATTATAATGAGACATTCATCAAAACGAGTCCAGGTGTCGGGAAAACAATTACACGTCCTCTTGTCATTCTTTCCTTATTATGCTCTTCGTACACATTTCTCTTCTCTGTTGTCCACATTAACAAAGTGTTTTCCAACCAGTTATTCCTCTGTGCAATAGACCTCCACTGTATGAAAAAACAATTCAAAAGAACAGAACTGAGCCACAGCATTTCACTGCTTGACTTCATTTCCATACGTAGGCCCTGTGATTTATTTTGAAGCAGAAGCACCAAATGTGCATCCATTCCTCGAATGACAACAGTTTCCAAAGAAACCCTGCGAAGCTGGAAGTTTGAGGAGGTCATGGGGTCTTCATCGACATCTGGATGCCGGAGGTTTTTTTTTAGCTTCTTATTGAACCAACGACCCACGAGGAAGGAATCGGATGGACGATGGGTTCAAGTGTGTTAAAGTATGTTTTTTAGAATCGGAGACCACGCTGGGCTGCCGTGGGGGGGGGGGGTTGAGGTTTTAGCGCCTGATGAAGATGACAATGTTTTGCAGGACCGGATGCACTCGGACCTGCCGTCACTCCAAGATGATTAAAAGCCTCTGGTTATAAACATGTAAAACACCCCCTCCAACGTCTATCTGAGAGGAATCTATTCTATGAAGTCATAAACATAGACTTTGGATTTTTACCATTCAAATCTTTGCCTTCAGCGATGCCTTCTCATTATGCCCCGTGGGAAATGTGTCGACATGAGGCCTCGTTTTCATTACATTAATTCCTTGCTGTGTTCAACAACAGTGGCTTTGATACATTTAGATGAACAAGTGATTCGTTTACTCATCAACCATCACACTCCAGCATCGACTCGTTCACATCGGATCGGGCTCTCGATTCGTACCTCAAACACATCTTTGAGCTTGTTTTTTGGGGGCTTCGTGTATTAAACCAACAATGGATTTTACATGATGCTAGAATTTGCAGGTTGTAAAGCAACACGAATCCATCATATAAAAAAAGTAATACATATATAGAAATCAGATTTACATCAAAATATAACCATAAATGATATCCTCATACATAAACTATGCTAAGAAAGTAGCATATTTTAGACACTAGTGTTTATATACTAGTTACTGTGGTACCTTTGTGAGTCCAAACGGAGTGTTCCACCGCCGGCTTCTCACATTCAGCTCGATCAGTTCACAAATTAGATTGAATTGCACATTATAAACTCAAGACGCAGACCTCGTTCACCAGTTCTTCACGGACTGGAGAGATTGAACAAAAGATTTATGAATTTTTATAAACTATCCACCTCCTGCGGTGATTGAATTTGGAGCGAATTGAGCCGCTCGGTGTGTGAATGAAGTTCCTTTATCTGTTTATGTGAGCACAGCGTTTATCAGCAGTTTATTAGCCTCATTGACTCTGAGTGTGTTTCTGCAGGATTCTGCATCCCGTAGCATTAAGGGAGGAGGGGGGGGGGGGTGATAAAAGGGGAAGACAGGAATGACTAGAATCTTAACTTTAATGTCATTAACATGGAATGAAATACCGCCATGCACATTAAGGAATGTGTGTTACCTTCACACACAGGTCTTTGCTTGTCATTTAAGTTTGGGCCGATGCTCCCCCCCCCCATTTCAACCCTTTATTTTGCAGTTGATAGCTCCACCGCTTGGCGTGTGCATGAACCTCCCCGCTGGGATGCCTCCTCGTTCCCGGAGGTCATTCCCTCTTCGAACAGGTGGGAAGAACCCGATGGGCCCACTCAGCACTTCCACATGTCACGCGGAGCAGGATGCACACTTGAAGCCAAATGGATTTGGTAACCTTCCCACTGCACACATTTGAGCCTTGTGTTTGCTCCAGTCCTTCTCGCAAATCTCAAAACCTGAGTTTTTAGCGTTTTTTTGGGGAGAGAGGGTGTGGCCGAGGGGCTCTCTATAGATGCAATAAAATTGTATTGATTTGCTAAATGCAAAAAAAAAGGGCATAAAAAAAGCAGTGTGCATTCCACTTTAGGAGCGCTTCCATATTTGGACCAGCATCAGCCTCTCTCTCTAATGAAGAACTCGTCGGAGAATCTTGAATACGTTTGACCTTTTTTTTTTCCCGGAATTAATTTGCATCCGGCTTATTGGATGAAAGCAATTTTGTGTGCCACGTAAATTGCCATTTTCTTGTCAGAAGAAGACACTGGTGTAAATATTCAGCAGGAATAGACCTCGGCCTTCCCTGCGGCTGCAAGCTAATGTGGCGAAATATGAAATTGGGTTCTCAAGTGTTCAATGGATTCTAGTCTAGTTTGATCCCCCCCCCAAAAGAAAAGAGGCGCAGAGGACTCCGCTGCTGAAAGAAACAATCGCGAAATGAAGAAAATGTTTATCGCGGACGTTTAACCTACATTTCAAAATTGCTTCTCTGCAAAATGCCCGTTAAAAAAGTCTCTTCACTTCTCAAAATGCTCCGCTGACGAGCCCGACCTGGGCTCACGTTTGACACTCGGGCTCAGTACAAAGTGGGGAGCTGATTAAATCTCTGCTGGGTTTCTCTCGCTTTCAGCCTTTATTATTGGATTCTCTCGCGGCGCACGGGGAGGAGGAAGCCTGTGCTCAGAATAGAGTTTAATGTGCGGCGCCTCTACCTTGGCACAGGAAATCATTGCACAGTGGATGAGCAAATAATAAGAAGCCAGGCAGAGGATGAGGGCGCGCTTCAAGCATCCATCACTAGTTTTCAGACAGGATTTTAGGAACAATAGTTGCTTTCATTTTCAGAATTATTTTCTAAATCTAAAAACACTAATAATTTGTAGCACTTAAATTGTACTATACTATAATGGCTCTTGTTGTAAATCTGCATATTTGATGAAATTGCTCTTTCTTGTTTCTTGTCTGTATCCTTATGGTTGAAATGCACTTATTGTTTGTCCCTCTGGATAAAAACGTCAGCTAAATGACATGTGATGTAAAGTAACGTAAAGTAAAGCACATCAAAGGTTTCAGTAAAAACATTCAAAAGACCTCTTTGTCTGAAACCCACTTTTAGATTTCTACGTTTAATGCTTTTTATGGTCAAGCTGCTTCAAGCTTGAAATCGGTATCTGTGTCTCTATCAGTGCACGTAGAGACGTTCATGATTTCCATCATCTGTCCCGCTGACGTTAATGATCCACTCACTTTTATTCTAGTGGCATAGTGAGGTCGATATTTTACAGTGAAATTTCTCGATAAATTGCCATTCGATGTCGTACAAACCTTCAAGTTTCCTTTGTTATAAGTTGTAATAACTCCGGTGATTAGATTCCACATGTCGTGGTATTGCTCTGATGCCCAGTGGTGCCACTAGTTGGTGCCTCGATCTGTTATAACGCACTGAGAGTTAATGGAGGTTGAGAGTTGAGCTGCTAACGACGTCCCCACGCGATAACTGAGCTGTTGAAGTGATGCTGAATATGTTTAATTGCTCATAAATGTAGTGAATACAGTGCTGCGGAGACCTGGGACTGTTTAGTCGTGGTTTTGTTGTTTTTAGCAGGAACCACATGCGAGTGTGAATGAACGCCTCGTGTCATCTTTGCTGCTGAACTTTGCCGCCCAACAGTTTTTCACTCACGGGCTAGAAATCGGTAATAAACGTGACTCGCTTAATCAAAATAACAATAAAGAGCTGAGGAAGCCATCAAGTTACACAAATGGTGTTTTAGTCTTGTGATATGAGCAAATGCTCACAAATAACCGGATTATCTTGTCAACTGCAGGTGTATCAGGAATGAGATGAAATGAAGACAATAAAATGTCTCTTTGTGTTTCAAAAATCCAAAATTAGCAATGTTTCTGTAACAATAGAAACACATCAAAATACATTTTTCCTTCTGATGTGTGCTTAACCTGTCGATAGGAGAGCAGGCCCACACATGCCTCCGAATGTCAATTTCAGCACCACAAGCTCTCAGTCCTCCTCATCCTCGCTCCATCGTGAAACATCTGCTCCGAAGCCATCACAAAGGTTTCCATGAGTATGTATGTATCGGCCTCCGCAGGTTCCGATGTGACACATTTACCCACAGAATGCCTTCAGAAGCGCGAAAACACACACCTGAGACCATGCCTCCTCTTGGTGTAGAATAATTCCGCTCTGTGACAGTCCTGTTCGAGCCTCTCATCCCACTCGCAGCGTTATTACCTGGCGTGATGGTTTGAATTGGTCTGATGTGCACGTGTTTAGGGGGTGACGACCTGCGCGCCCCCCCCACCTCGTCCCGGCTTCACGTTGCTTCACAAGAGTCGTTGTTCAGTATTTGTTGTTGTGGATGGATGAATGTAAAAGACAAAAACAGGCCGCATGGTGACATTGTTCATATTATACCAATGCAAGACTGAATAACCTTTAAAGCCATAATAATAAGCCAAAAAGCGGGATGCCCATAATGTGTTATTACACCCACATTACTTATTGTCAGCAAATGTCATTGAAAAAGCTACAATAATTAGATTATATCAAAAAGTACCGTCTATGCTGATTAAGCACAGCTTTTTCTCCTCTGCCATTTTACTCCTTTGTTTCTCCTCATTGAGCCATGCTGCTTCACTCAGTGACATTTTGCTTAATTTCAATCATCATCATCATTAGCGCTGTTATAGTTGATCCAACATATATTGTGCTACCATAAATACTCACATTAAATTAGAATCAATCTGCGGCTCAAAATGGTTCCCATCTATGCCCCATTTACTCCGGTTTAAATAACGTTTTTTCTTAAAAAGAGAGCCTTACTGGTTTAGGAAATGAGTGAGCCTTTAATATTTCAATCAGGAGACACCAGTCTCATAAAGAGAAAGTCATGGTTTATTCTCAACAAATGGCGCTTGGACTCCACATCAACGCGCAGAAGCTTTTGAAAAGAGACAGCAGCAAGATGCTCATTGAATAGAAAGACACCTGCAGGTCATGATTGAAAGATCCCAAACAATGACAGCAAGAGGGCATGTATGAAAAATAAACTACATGTATGCATCGTGTGAGACTGAAACGGCGTTGGAGCTTCAGATTTGAGCTGTTTTTAAGATACTTGTCGATAGAAAAGAAACAAGCTTTGTGCTGAATGCTTCGAGATGGGACACGTCGTTGTTTTCTCCTGGTTCACTAAAAGAAAAATCTAAAATATCACCAGATTTAACCATTAAAGCACATTTCATGTGTGGGATTTCCAACAGGATTACATGTCTTAATCACAGGTGGTTTTTTTTGGGTGGATCCGCATTCATGTTGAACTGAAACGGTCATCGGCTTCTTGATGCGTTTCTCCCACAAAGAGCTTCAACGGAGCCCAGAAAATCCCAGACGGGAGCCGACGTATCATCAAAGGTCGAGCAATTTAAATTTCACTTCTAGTTGTTGGAGGCAGCTAACGAGAGCCGAGGGGGATCACCAGAGTTATTATTCCATGATCAGGTCAATTGGAAGGTAGCCAGGCGTCAGGAGGCCGGGTTCGAGGAAGGGGGGGGGGGGGGGGGGGGGGCGCCGTCTCGCTGACAAGCGGACGCGCTCGGGAGTCACGCACGCCGGTAATTCCCAGAAAGGTCACTCAAAATGACACCTGGCAGCGTAGGGCCCGGCCCCCTCTCTCCCTGCAGTCTGTCCGGTTCGTCTTGTCAGCTTCTTCTGTGTCGTCTCTCACGCTGCCGGCTCCACCTCTGAGGACGAGGGGGGGGGGGGGGTTTAAAGGGCCAATCTGTGTGTGTGTGCGACAGGGAAATCAATGAAAACGGATTTCACGGTGAACGTGTATAAATTTCTATTATTTTCTTTTATCACCTGAGGAGGAACCCAAATGTGGGGGATTTACTGCGGCGTTAGCGTCACAGCACCGAAGCCATTTGGACCAACCTGTGGCAGTAAATTGGCTTGTCACATGAGGGAGCATGACCGAGACGAACAGAAAATGCCTGGGAGCGCATTAAATTATGAACGATGGGAATTATATTAACATTTAAATGAGACAGTCATGGTCCAGTGGGATTACAGGTTTTCAGTGTTTATAGCGGCGGAATGATGTACGGCATGATTTCAGAATGATTTTTCCTCCTCCTGGGGTTTTTATCCGTGGTTGTTCTTTACACAGACAGCATCCCGACGCGATGACCCGTCACGGCGGAAAGCTCATTAACAACGGGGCCTGTCGCCGGTGAATAAACGACGAAGCAAACGCGAGAGCAGGCGAATGAAAAGCAGCGACCTTTTTGCGAAAGGCTTCCTCACATGATAAATGTCAAAAGGTTTTCCGTTTTTTTCATTTGTCAAGAGTTCCCAGGGAAGCCTGGCACCGCATTCCCACCATCACGGCACCTCGAAACCCCCAGCCCCCCCGTTACGACCCGCCGCCGCTGTCAGAGCCGCCAATGAGCTCATTTGCAACCTTTTCAAAGTGTGACACATTGCAGACAAACCAGGGTGTGTGTGTACATTTGAACGTGGCGCGGGTCACTTCTCTGCAACCCGTTACACTTTCTCAGCAGGTTTTGACCTTTTTTTTCGTGTCGTGAAATCTTTGGTCTTTGAAATTCCTTCGCCATCGTCTGTGTTCACTGGTCAAAAAGGCGGGTCTGATGTATAGCGCTGATCACGCGGTCCTCATATGACGAGCACACGTCACGGCGCCCCCTGGTGCGCATTCGGCAGCTGGTGCGATCCCATCACACGGCGGTGTGTGTGGTTCCCTTATTGAAGGTCAGGAGGAGTCCTCAACCCGGGACGATCCGTCCCCCGGGTCCTCTTTCTGTCTTCCAACATCGCTGCAACGCTGAAAACATTTATAGTGGAATAAATAAATAGAAATGTTCAGATTTATGTGCATCCAATACTTGCTGGTGGGTGATCTTATTTAAAATGTAATTTTCCCTTTGGAAAGAATTCCATCAGCCATTGATTCCTGTAGCTGCGCTGATGGGAACTTGATTTTTTTAACTTTTATTTTCTTAAGCGCAAACATCTGAGTCAGGCTGGATCACTGACGCTTTGTTCCTGCTCCGAGGGCCTCATCAATAAGCGACATTGGAAGGCACTGCGGTCGATTCCACGTTAGACTCAATCTCCCCGTAAAGGAGCTTTTCTTTACCTGCTCGGAGGAGGGCGAGGTCTCCTTCATCTGCTGCGAGCCACCTAACGTTTCACGGCGCCGCATGGAGCTCTGGTCCAATAAAGCGGGTCGTTAATTATGAACCTGGGCTGCAACCCGAGGGGGGGGGGGGGGGGGGGGGGCGATACCAGCAGCGTCCGATGCCCGCTCCTGGGATCGTCCTCCTGACCCTGATGCTGACCCCCCCCTCCCCCCCCGGAGGCCCCACGGGCTGCTGGGTTGGACGTTGGCCGAGGTCAGGTGGTGGTGGGGGGTGGTCGGGGTGAGGTGATGGGTCCGATGCCCTCTGTATATGAGTGTATCCTGTACAACCAGCGGGGGGTAGAAGGTGAAACGGTCTCACGCCGCCCACCTAAGCGGGCCAGATGTGTGTCTGCGTGTGTGTGTGTGTGTCTGCGTGTGTGTGTGTGTGTGTGTGTGTGTGTGTGTGTGTGTGTGTGAGGGCTGAGGAGCGGCTGGTGGTGGAGGTGACTTACAGTACAAGAGGGGTCGTATTTGGATGTTGCTGGTAGAAAAAGCACCCGTTTAAATTCAAAAGAAAGATCACTGGTGTGTAATTATCTGTGAGCAACGTCCTATAAGCGATTATGTCTGAGGTGTATTGATCTCTTTCATTTCTAGGCCAGGCCGCTTTGATCAATGCTCGTGTTTTTTAAGTAGATCCAATTGGACTTGGGGGCCCGGCGGTGGAAAACAGGAGAGCCGAGCTGAGGTTGTCTTTTGGGGTTGTCTCCTTCCTTATGTGCGAGTTGCTGCTTTAGAGAGAGAGTTGTGATCATGTTATCATGTCTTTCAAGGTGATTGTGATCAATAAAGAGAAACAGGAGACAAGCATTTATCGATTTTAATGTACTGTGCATATGTCATTATTATTTCCAGCTTTTAAGATATGGTTATAAACTATGGCACAAAAGAAACTTGAGATTTTATTTTGACAAGCAAATGTAATTAAAATCAATACATTGACATTGATTTTTTGGAAAGTGGTGCTAAATTTCCCTCGTGTTTTACACAAAGGGGCCCGTCACGGACATATTGAGTTCAGTTTTGAGGAGTTAGTGTCAGAATGACATACGTGATACGTGTCTCTACGGGACATGGATCCAGAGATTACTGTAGGGGAGCTTTGCAAGTTCTGTGAAGGCCAATCGGGCCGCGCTGCTGCCGCATTGATGGCGTGGCTCGCTGCGGCGCTCAGCCACACAAATGAGTCCATGCATTATTCAGTGCTTCGAGACTAGAGCAAAACCTCCGACACAACAGAGAACCAAGAAACGTCTTTATTATCGTGGATGGAAGCGTATACGGGGGAACGAGGCTGAACGGACTTTGCACAACAAAAAGCTTTTAAGAAACTCTTTTTATTTGTTTTTTCGTTTGCAGTTGCAGGCGATTCAAAATGACACCGTGAGACGTGACCTTTTGGATTGGATTTAGAGCTGGATCCTGGTTGACCTGCATGTGTGTACACGGTACACGGTACGAGGTTTCAACGTTCGCCTGCAAACCCAAAGACCTCAGAGGCTTCAACACGACAACCACGTCTCCTATAAATGACATTAAGGTACAAAAACGTTCGTTTGAGGGAAACGTATTCAGTTGGTTTACGTTTGACCATCTGCAACAGTTATATATATATATATATATATATATATATATATATATATATATATATATATATATATATATATATAGATATAAAAAAGAGATTTCCCTTGAAATGGAATGAAGAGTGCAGTTAGGCCTCTGCTGTTTTAATACTTATTCAAGTTCATTTTAGGCTCTCGTGGAACATTCTCACATGAGGGACCCGATGTGAGTGCGTAACGTCACAGTTCACCACATTGACCTTGACTTTACCGACATTCATTTTTGCAAAAAATACTTATGATACTGATGATTTTAGCTGACAGAGATGTTTAGGAAACGACCTCGTATCGCCGGCTTGTTTCCCCCTTTAGTGCAGCGCCGTAACAAATCAACAGGTGGCACTCTCTCCTGCCCCATTCCCCAAACAGTACACCTTTCAAAACGTCCCGCCGGCTCACAAATACGACCTCGGGAAGGTCGGCTCGACATTGACGACGGCCTCGATGTCGAGCATCTACAAGAGAAATGAAGAATGGCCTTGATGCTTTTTGAGGGGGGGGGGGGGGGTCCTCAGGAGACGTCGGAAGCGCAACAACAGGCGCCGCGGCGTGCGGCTGTGATCCTCGCACGCCGACGCGGCTGCGTGAGTGCTGCTCCGCTGCCTTTTGTAATTACTCCGGCGGCGGCGGCTTGTGCGACGCACGGAGCATCCATCAGATCTATTATTCAGCTTTAAGTGGGTGGAGTGACACCACTTATTCTGAAATAGCACGAGGAGGCTCCATTTTTCAGGAGGTTTTTGCTCGAGTAACGACTCCCCCCCGCCGCCGGCCCTTCGTCATCCCACACAGGCGCCGCAACAGAAGCGGTGCGCCGCCGTGATGCACCGGAGCATCCGCGCGGAGGTCGGAACCGCCAGACGGCGTTTTATCGCTCAGCACATCCTGCGTGAAGCGTGGTGCCGGCCCGGGATTGAAATATGTGCGGCTGTTATGTCCGAACATGCCCGCGTTGCATGACTCTACACGGTCTGCTGCACAGATAGCAGTCAACAGTTTTAATAGGGCGCTCGTAAACGTCTCCGCCTTCGATGGCGCTTCCGATTCCTGTTCAAACATTCGGCCGCGTTTTGGGCCTTTTGTTGCAAAACATCGAATGACTAAAGCAAAATTGACCACAAGGGCCTGGAAACGGCCCTGATCCGGCCTTCTGCAGGTCCTTGGTTACATTCGACAGCAACACGACGGGGCAGATCTGCACCGTGAGTAACAGCTCACCAAAGCCCCCTCCCTCCCCTCCTCCCCCCGCCCCCCCGAGGGCAGAACGAAGGCGGCGGACACGATGTGCAGCGGCTCAACAAGCTGCTGCCGCCAAGACGCGCTCTGCAGGCCTGCTGCATCTTGTCTGCATTCCACAGCCAAGTCAGGGAAGTGGCTCGTGGAAAATTCCACCTTTGTGGCATTTGGGGCGGCGGGGGGGGGGGGGGGGGGGGTTGCAAAAGGGCAGGATCCTTGTTACTGCTACATTGTGAATTCGACAGGCGGGAGGTTACGCTACCTTTCGGGTTAAAGATCTTCTGGTCGATTTGAGTTATGTGCGAACGGTGCGCTTTTAAAAAAGTGACACTAGACCTTTAAAGGCGCACCTCGACGACCCCCGGGGGGGGGGAAACGAGACCGACGGCGCTCTCGTGGGTCGGTTTTCGGGGGGGGGGGGAAGACATGGTGCGGAGGACCGTAGCTGCTTCGAGGCCCACAGACGCTGTGCCGACTCTACAAACACACGTGCGCTTTTCAACTGAGAGCTGCCAGCCATTCGGGATCCGCTCATAAATACACACTGTATAATTCAAATCAGCATTTATTCATAGAGAACGTGTTTTTGGCGCGAGTGCTGCGCGTAGAGCTGGTTAGACGTCGGTGTCGCATCGCATCACGGGAATGTCACAGCGGTTTGTTCCGTGAAGCAGAAAAGTGCTGAATTTTGCATTTGGTTTGGTTTTCAGATCATTTTTATTCCAAATAAAGAAATAATGTGCCGAGCAGGCAGCTGCGGATAGAGCACCACTATTATTGCCGGAGTTTAATTCCACTTCAAACCCTGCCGTGCTTGCTGCCTTTTACCCACAATCATTTAAAGAGATTCGGATCGGGGGGGTTTATGCATTCAAACATCACTCGGCGTGAATCAGCGCCCCTCGGGGACGCTGGATCGGCTCATCAAAGGATACGTCTCTGCAAACTGACGCGCCGCTGAAGCCCGCTCCTCCCCGGTACACGTTTATTCCCCCCCTCTTAAAAACGCAGCTTTCTATTTAGCGGCGAGATCTTGAAGGTCTGAACGCAGATAAAAAACAAAAGCTCATCCCAGCCCAGAGTAATGAAATGATGGGACACGGTTTGAGAGAACAGCGACGTGTTCACCTGCTGCGTCTCTGGTTCGGGCCGCGACAGGCCGCGCCCTTCAGCTCCTCCGGTTCCATCTGTGACTCCCGTGTTTCAAGAGAAGAGGTTATTCATATTCATAGTCATTTCTCAGAAGCTCACATGACAACACTTCTGTTTATAGAGGGTGTTTTTTTGTTTCTTTCTTTCCCACTGCTTCCCTCTCTTTCTCTTCCTTTCATTGTGAAACGGCGGATTAAGTGCGCTGTGTCCTGAATGCCTCTCAAGTCCCGGCACGGCGGTGCATATCTCACCTGAGGCCGGTGGAGTTGCAGCAAGCCGCTGCCCTCGGGGGCCTCAGCGCTTCGGACCCCACCCCCCAGTCCTCGCCGGGACTCCCAATGGGTGTCATCTGCTTTACAGTGTCCTTGTCAGGGGGATTATGCACATGTTGTACATAGGGCTCATTTAGACGCCCCGTGCAGTTGCATTTAGCCTTTTGCTCTCCTTTTTATTTTAATTCAATTGAAAGCCGTAGGTTTTGGTGACTTTGGTCACAGCAAGGCTGCCTGTTGTCCCACATCACACGTGTCACGGTGTCG
Source organism: Pungitius pungitius (assembly GCF_949316345.1). NCBI lineage: Eukaryota > Metazoa > Chordata > Actinopteri > Perciformes > Gasterosteidae > Pungitius > Pungitius pungitius. The sequence continues at coordinate 1,918,518 of NC_084907.1, forward strand.
TATTGATCTTCTCATCTCAACTCTCGGCTAACAAAAAAAAGAAAAAACTATTCCTGCACCATGTTGTTGCCTCTAGATCGTCTGTCAGAACCATAAAGTCAGCCATTAAGCCCCAGGGCCTCCAGACTTATGTGGGTAAATTCAACCGGCAGCATTTCAGCCTTCTCTACAAAATGGGTGTTGATTCAGGAAAAATCCAGAATTTATTGATGGTTAGAAACGGGGCAAACTTTGGCCTCGACTCTGTGAGACTTTCTTCTCCTCGCCTTGAACACGGAGCTGTAGTGCAGCATTCCGGGGCGAGCTGAAACACGACGGCGTCCTTCCCCCCGTCGGAGGGAATCCGTTGGACTGGGTGGATGCGAGTCAAGCGGGTCACGCACAAACAACTCTGCAACTTCCTCGTGCAGCATTCTCTTTGAATGGAAATAGCGTTAAACTCACAACCAACCCCCGTGTCAGGGATTTAAAAGCAAATTTGCTGTCACATGATTCAAATATTTCGCCAAATGGGCACTGAATTAAGACCACTTCTACAAATACAATCGGCACTTTAAAAAAGACTTGATTTTATGGCGTTCTCCATCCGTAGGTTCACTCAAAACAGGAAAATAAATCCTCCGAAACAACACGCGAAAGGAAACATCCCTTTGAAGGCATCGACAGTATCAGCAAACCGAAAAAGGGCTTATTATGCCCGTCATTACCATAAATTGTGGGTTTTGGAAGAACCCCCGGGATGTGTTTGTTACTGATACATGTTCCCCGCAGTAATAAGCCACAAAGTTTCCAGTTGTAAGCCAGAACTTTTCTTTACTGGGAAAAACATCAGAGAGATTTATTGGTATCAATATCTAGAATAACTTTCAACGTCACTGGATTCACGAGGTGATTTACACGTGAACGGGTTCACAATTCTTTAAAAAAAAAAAACGCTTCAAAGTAGCTTTATCAAATGTTGAATTGATTGTGTGTCGTTCAAATTGTTTGGATGCATTTCCATTTAAGTCAATGAATTAGTCAATTTGCTCCTGCATTAGTGTAACCGGCACCATTTCAGCAAACACTACAGTGATTTAAAGCACGATGTTTGTTTGATTTGAAACGTTTTTAGTCTTTTGAGGAGGAGGAGGAGGAGGAGGAGGAGAGGGTTTGGTATTTCAACGTTCCGTTCTTTAGATTTAAAAAAAAAAGAGAAAAAGAGTAGATTTAAGGCAGTGAAGGGGGCGGGGTTTAAACCCGCTGCTGCGTCGCCATTGGTGGACGCGGGGGAACAAAAAAGCCTGTACCTGGCGCAGGTAAACAGACGGGGTGACACAGCCGGGGTGGACGGGCTGACGGGATGTACTGTAACCCTTCGACTTCATTTAACCCAGCGGACGACTTCACAGCTTTTTGTTTGTGGGGCTTTTGTGCAGGTTTGTGTCGTGTTGCCATGTCGATCTCCAGGAAAGCAGCAAAGTCGGCATTCGTGGGTTCATTTCTTTGATAAGTGTCAAGCATTGGTGATTTGTATTGTGATTTCCCTTCCGATAGTTGGTGCATCTCCCACATCTTGCCTCGCAGGTGAGTTGCACGCAGAGGTCGAGGCGCGACGTGAGAGCCGAGGGGTTGCTGGTGATCTCAGAGGCTGCAGGAGAGGGTTTAAACGGGTTTTTCAAAGGGCTCCAGAAGGACGGAGGACAGCGAGAGCAGGTCTGGTCTTGTGCAGGGAGAGGCCCGGCGGCGCGCCCTCCACACAAAGCAAGAGGAGCAGACCTGTTTTTTTTAATGGACTTGTTGTTTGTAAAGCGCTTCGCAGCCTTCTTTCCCGACAGGAGGAGGGAGAGGGATTCCTCACCGGAGGCTCGCTGCCTTAATGAAACCCATCCATGTATTCTATCCTTCATTCCACCGGAGTCTGTGTAAAGTGCCAGTCAGATTTCAGTGGTTTGAAGAGTAAAACGCATGGAATTCATCATCTGGGGGAGGGGGGGGGGGGGGGGGGGGAGCTTTGCTCAGAATAAAGTCACGTGACGCAAGGTTTTGATGGTTTGATGATGTTTTCAATAAAGGTGAATGTGAGTGTTTTATGGCCTCTAATGTCTTTGGATGTCAAGCCGGCCGTGGAAACGCAACAGTTCTGCACAAGCACAGGGCGAGGACTTCTCCTCCTCGTCCTCCTCCTCCACACCTGCATTGCGACAGCACTGATTGCACTCCAGTGTTATTACTGGATCGCCGACCCCCTGGCAGCCCCACTTTTATGTCTTTCAGGTTTGTCACTCAGAGGTTGTTATGTCCTGCACCGTGTCTCCCTGCCCTCGCTCCTCCAAGACGTGGCAATTACATAATGACTCCTGAATTCCACACATTACCACATACGCAACACACCGTTCAAGACGGTATAGTTTTGTGTCTCCACTTCTTATAAAGAAACTTGCGTATTGTCATTATTGTCTCGAGTGATTCGGTATTGTGTAATGAACATCTCTATTTTTTTTTTCTGCAAAGAATATAGTTTTCCCATCAGGTTCTTAAGCCATTCGCTGTTGGATAATTAACCTGACTCATTAGCATTAGTAAATTCTATTCAAAGCCTTAATTATAGCTAAACGGGCAGCTGGAAGTCATTTGACAGCTACATTGAGCCCCGAGTCACCCAGCAATAATTCTTCCACCCAATTAAGATGGAGGGAACATGCAAAGCAAACAAACAGAGCCACATAGTGCCAAATCAGCAGAGATTCATACGGCCCTGCCGTGAGTAACAGTGTTGTTATGACAGTTTTCTTCTTTAATTACAGACAGTGGGACAGTCGGTTTCTTCCAGCCCAAAGACACAGCATTTCATCCTGAAATACAGGTGCTTATCCCTTGTCAGTTATTGAGCAACACATTTTAATAAATAATAAAAAAAATAGGAGCCTCATTATTATAAATCCTGAACACAAAGGAAAGAAAAGCCTTTCATGCCGTTCCTTTCACTAAACAGAATTCACCCGGTGAACAAAAGGGACCCGCGGATTACCCACGCTGTGCAAAGATTCACCCTCATAATCATGCTTTCATTCCACTGCCCCCCTGTGAACAATGCGCCATCCCACACGTGTCCTTCTCCTCGACGGGCTTCCCCTTCACGCCACACCTCAGTCGCCCATTCACCTTCCTGTTGGACGCGATGATGACCACGGGGCTCAGCGCGGCGTAGAGGGAAGAGAAGAATATACGCAGGTCAGAGATCAGCGAGGACTCCATGGCCTTCCTGGCTGTGAGAGCGTAGACCCAAAGCCCGTTGTCCACCCCGTAGAGGACCACGTACAGGGTCACCAGCGCTACCACCACTTTGGCGGCGCGCTGCTCCGCCCCGCCTCCTCTGCCCCCGCTGCCGCGCAGGTCCTTCGCCTGCCGGCTGTGCTTGAAGAGGAAGACCAGGATGACCAGGCTGGTCAGCGTCATGAGGGCCATGGGCACCACATCTCTGCCCACCTGGGAGGCCCCGTTCGCCTGGACGGACAACTTTGAGGGAAAGTTGACGAAGCAGAATTGGACGTTGACGTCGTAGCCCGTCAGGTTGGAGGCGTTTTCGCTGCCGAAGGAGAAGAGAATGGCCGCTGAGGACATGCAGGTGTTGAGGAGCCAGAGGGAGAAGAACACTAAGCCCAAATGCCGGGCCAACAGGGCGCGGCAGGAGGCCCAGCGCGACCCGGGTGGGGCGACGCTCAGGCACTGGTAGGCGCTCAAGACGAAGGTGAGCCAGATGGAGAGGGACCGCGACGTTCTGTAGACGAAGATCACGGCCTTGCAGCCCGCGTCTCCGAAGATGCCGGACAGGCGGAAGGAGGCCACGGTCTCCAGCAGGCAGCGGACGCCCACCACCAGCAGGTTGACGAGGGCCAGGTGCAGGACGATGACATCGGACGGGAGGAGGCGGTTGTCCCGGTGCAGCAAGAGGAGGAACGCCAGGATGACGGCCGCGTTGCCCGGCACGCCCAAAACAGTGAGGGACACGTAGAGCATCCCGCGCACAAACAACTCGGAGGTCATTCCTGCAGGCACAGAAAAGAGCTCGGGGTAACTTAAATGAACACGGTGTATTCAACGCAGAAGATCAACCCCCCCCCCCCCCCCCTACCTGGGAGGTGTGAGACGGACCTTCAGCCCGATCCCTCTCTGCTGAAGGGTGCCGGGTTGTTTGTGCTCTTATAGCGGCAGACAGGTGAGTTTGGGTGACAGGTTGCTGGATGTGTTTTTCACGGTCCATTGACTTCTCTTCCCTCAGCCTCCAATTACTTGAGATCAATTCAGATGACTGAGTCCGTCCCCTCGCTGGGTTTCAGACGGGAAGGATAACACGGAGAGAGCCAACCATCGGGAGGAGAAAATGGTGCTGATGAGTCAATAACATCTATTAGACACAAGTTTACACTCAAAAAAAGATTAAAACACTTTCTCAGTGTCACTGTTTCCCTTCGGGGGAGTACTCCGGATTTTTTTTTGTTGTAATTACTGATGCTTTAATTAGATCTTCCTTATAAGACCCTTCATATTACTCTTGTATTTTTAATTCGGCAATCAATTTCAGAATCCGCTGGCCGTTAAAAGAGCCGTCCTGTGTGCCGGTCAGTCGAACGCCAACAGTGTCCTCCAGTGGAGAAAGAGGAAACCCAGTCTTTCCATTAGAACACAGGATCCAATTTGTGATGGTCTTCATTCGTCCAAAGTTCTGAACGTGGAGTTACATCCAAACTTTGAGGAGGTTTGGCTACATGGTTTAACTGCAACGTGTCCTGAAGCAGGTGAAGCATGTTAAGCCCATTGCTCTCAAGTGCATGAAGAATAAAAAAAAAGAGAAAATATCACAAAATGAGATTGAATGGGATTGATTAAGGTTTTTCAGGTGTGTATATTGATATTAGCTTTGCCATAGTGCAGCAGCAACATCATACTAACTCTTGCATTATTTAATACACATACATTATAATACAGTAATAGTGTAACACTCACAAACTAACAAAATGATTTTTTATACTCAAAAAACATTTAAATGCAGCATATTCCCTTGTAGTTGGTGTCTCAGTCAGGTGAAACTCGGCCACGGACTCGACGGTGGATGAAACACGAGGGAGAAAAACAATCCAACGAGAGGCGATTCAGACAGTTACGTAAACTGATGAATGGTCTCCGTGGATTTGATGTGACAGGTGAAGGCACTCATTCTGATGATTCGTTCCTGTTTTTTCCACTGAAGATGAGGTCAAATGTGCCCCCCCCCCCGTAATGCAAACACCGAGTTCAAGGCCCGTCAGTATCAGACGGGGAGGCTGCTAAGCCCAAAGCCTCTTAGAGCACATTGCTTTGCTGTGGGACAGATTTAAGTGGCACAGCGAGGGGGGGGGGGGGGTGCACTGACTGTTCCCCTCGTCACCAACCAAAGCCTCGCCCGCGTACTTCCAACGGGCTAAAGGGTTAAAAAGGTAGAAATGACTTGACTTGCGTGTTAAACCGCTGCCTCGACTAGTAGTTCAGAGGCGACTCGACGCGAGGTCGTGCAGCATTTAGTGACCCAGGAGAGAAATCTTCTTCTCAAGGATCTCCAACAGCAAAAGAATGAGCCATTAGAGTGCAGCTCATTCCGTGTAAAGTATTAACCGGTGATGATTTCATCCACGAAGATCTACTTCTAAGAATATCATCGTAATGAGAGTTAATGTAGTCCTGAAAATTGAATTAGTTTGTTAAAAGCCCACGAGATGGAATTGCATGTCGGGGGGAAGAAAAAGAAATTAACTTGCAATGCAGCAGCCTGCACATGATCCGAATCCCCTGAGAGCGGCGAGCTCGAACTTGCCATTTTAATTAGTTCTCAGAACATGTGAACGTACACACAGGAAAAACAACACATCTTTAAGACGCTGTATTCCAGGGCCCCCTCCCAGGAGAAAATGCTTTTCTTAAACAACAACGTTTTAGCGCGCTGTAATTTTTGCACCGTGAGTAAACAAGAGAGTGCAACTAACCAATCGGCTACCAGGAGACGTTTCACAGTCTGAGAAAGATATCGCTGCAGTACCGTCCGCAAACTTCTGTGAGAGCTGATTAAGGTTAAGGAGATAAATAAATATTGCCCCCGTGCCCCCAATTAGTGCAGACGTGCATTTCTCTAAAGCTAATTGCCCTGCTCCTCTGTGTCTTTTAACACGCTCCCAGGACATGAAGGAGGAAAGCAGCGCGCGCTGTGCTGCACGTAAAAGCCTCTTGGTGGGGCTCATTCAAGGCGTCATCAGGCCGCTTTCACATCAACAACTAGCGTGTCTGCGCCAGGGTTTGTTTAACTCTATTTTTTTTTTTATTCCACGGGGGGGGGGGAAATAGCCGCATGATGTTTGACGGACGCGCGGCCTTCTCCGCGTGCATGAGGAGAAAACCCACCCCGTGGAAGTCAAACCCCACACGTGTGCTGTCTGCATGACCCGAAAGGCAGCGCAGCTACTTTTCATGACAACTAATTGCTGGTTCTGATTGGGAATGCTGACCTCCAGTCATACCCTCAAGTCCTCCATAATAACAAAGCCCACATTCAAACAGGTTTTGCCTCAATGTCATCGCTCGCTTTCATGGAGTCCTTTTGGTCCGGCTGCTGAGCTCGTGGAGGTGATATTGATATGATGCCTCCACCGCTCATCATTGGACGCATGTCAGGTACTTTACAGGAAAAATAATTATAGAAAGCTCAATCTGTTCAACTGGCAACTGAGCATAGTGACCTCGTCTGGCGTTCTATATTCCCCTTTAGTCTGGAATCACATGATAGTAATCTGTTGGACACTTTCTTCCATTCTTATTTTGTTTCTAGGCAACAAAAAAAAAAATCAAGGAAATGTAAACAGGTGGGAAAAATGAGTATTTGTTGATCCTAGAGCAGTGCTTCTGTTGCTTTAATTAGCCAAAGTGTGGGCTGAACCCCGCTATGGTGGCCAGTGCTCTCAAGGGGCATCGGAGCCTATAAAATTGCAATCAGACGGGCTTTTAAGCAAGTAATACACAGCAGGCGATACCCTTCATCTTAACTCCAGGTAAGCTTATTGTTATTTTAAGAGAATTCTTGACAGCACTCGTATCAGACTTTGATTTTCTGTCCACTTCTCAGCAGCGGGCTGCCACCATGGACCTGTGCGTCACCATCAAAGGGGTCTCCTTCCTCTTGCAAACGGGTCTGGGCGTCTTGGGGAACGCGGTGGTGCTGCTGGCCTACGCCCAGCTCATCCACGCCGAGCCCAAGCTTCTCCCCGTGGACGTGATCCTGTGCCACCTGGCCTTCGCCAACCTGATGCTGCTGCTGACCCGCTGCGTCCCGCAGACCATGAGCGTGTTCGGGCTGAGGCACCTGCTGGGCGACCCCGGCTGCAAGGTGGTGATCTACGCCTACCGCGTCGGGCGGGCGCTGTCCGTCTGCGTCACCTGCATGCTCAGCGTCTTTCAGGCGGTGACCCTCGCCCCCGCCGGACCCCGTCTGTCCAGGTTGAAGCCCGCGCTCCCCTCCCTGGTGCTGCCCACCTCCGCGGGGCTGTGGCTCCTCAACATGGCCGTGTGCATCGCGGCCCCCCTCTTCTCCATGGCGCCGCGCAACGGCACCGTCCCGGCCTTCACCCTCAACCTGGGCTTCTGCCACGTGGACTTCAGGGACAACCTGTCCTACGTGATCAACGGCGTGGCGGTCTCCGTGAGGGACTTTGCCTTCGTCGCCCTGATGTTGGGCTCGAGCGGTTACATCCTGTTGCTCCTGCACCGCCACAGCCGGCGGGTGAGGGGGATCCGTCGCTCCCACGGCGGCGGGGCGGAGGCCAGGGCGGTCAAAACGGTGATCACCCTGGTGGTCCTGTACGCGGTCTTCTTCGGGATCGACAATGCCATCTGGATCTACATGCTGACGGTGGCAAAGGTGTCGCCAGTGGTGGCTGACATGAGGGTGTTCTTCTCCTCCTGCTACGCCTCGCTCAGCCCGTACTTCATCATTTCCTCCAACAAGAAGGTCAAGGCGAAGATCTTGTGTGCAGCAGAGCAGAACCAGCCGTCAGTAGACAACCAGGAGACGAGTGACAAATGACACCATGGCTTTGTTTTGACAGGCTGTCGACTAATGAGACAGCAGAGCTGTACTCTCAGACCTCATCATTTTCAACACTGCTGGACGGATGAGTAACATTTACTGAGATCGTAGACCCCTTTTGAAAGTTGAACAAACCGTATTTAAATCACAAATATGCTGTAACCACCATGTGGTAAACACACATAATCATCATTACAGCTAAATATAAAAAGAAGTGAATTAATCTGCATAAGCTTTGAGTTTTGGTTAGTTGTTTAGGACCTCAGTGTGCTTGATGCTTCACTTGGTCTTTTTTATTTTTGGTCTTTGAGTTAGAGACTGTTGCCTGTATAATTAACATTTTAAACAGCAATAAATCCACAAGTAAGGACATTATAGTCATGCCTTTGAAATAGTTTGATTCATTTGAGGTTTTTACTAGGTAGGATCGATGTGGAACAGTTTCATGTACATGGCACATAGTATGTTTATGTTAAGCCTAATTTTGAGAATCAGAGTTTGGTCGTCAGAGTTATATTCCGGATGTTATGAGAAACGATTTTAAATTGAAAATGTGGAAAAAGACTTTTTTTCCGTTGACATGTTTGTTGTATCTACGACCAGAATTTTAAGACATTGCTTTAGGCCTCAGAGTTTTTCCTAGGCTAGAATAATTAATAATAAAAAACGTATTGCTATTTACAGCCCAAATCATTATCATCACGTCCAATTAATTGCTGTTCACTTATTGGCTAAAATGTCAGGAATACTTTGACTTGGGGGCATTTCGTCCGGAGGGTGGCATTTCAGGCAGCACCGCACCACTTCGGGTATAACAGGTTTACCCATTAAAATGTTACGGTTTGAATAACGAACATAACGTGTCGAAATAACGTTTTAGACGCAGGTGCTATTTCCTCGTCTCAATCCTACCCACGGAAAAGGGATTCTGAACGCAGCCCCTGGCGGCGGTCAGCACAGCCTGCGAGACACGGCTGAGGGAAGAGAGCCCGCGTCTCAGGCACAACAAACCCCGGAAAAGAGAAGCGGAAACTCGACCCAATGTCGCAGAAAACAACCGAAGTTTCTGAAGTGCAAAGATACCGCTACTTGACACAAGCGCATCGCTAACCGGCCCCACGTTGTAGAAATATGACGCCTGCGAGCGATCAATCGCGTCATCAAAGTGAGTCGTGGTAATAAAGCGCTGTTGGTTAACGTTGGCTAACCAGTGGTTAACGTTAGCTAACTGGTGGTTAGCTCAGGGACGCCGCGGCGCTTCGCGACCCCGATGACGGGGACGTTTTTAACGAGCGGTCCGTGATGCGTTTTAAAGGCATTTCCAGCTGGTGGCGGATCAACGAGGACCGTTTCCTCCCCGGTGAGTTCCTTTAGCCTGCTGCTAACGGGCGGCTAGCTAGTGTTAGCTAACGTCTACCCTCAACACGGTTACCCGGTAACAGACGCTTTACATCATCCGTTTCTTCATTCATGCAGCAGCGGAGGAGGTTCTCCTATTTAACGTTAACTATACCAAATTGTTCTGATAATACTTCAGTTTCACAACCTATAAGTAAAACAAATGGAGTTTTAGTGTTGAAATATACAAATTGCAGAACGGTTCATTTCAGAACAATTTATGTGACATCACATGATTATTGATTATATCCTTTTTTTAACATTCGGAATCTGTGTGTCACGCCCCCCCCCCTCCTTTTTTGGGTTGTTGTTGGTCAGTGGAGAAGTGTGGATTCCTGCCCAGTCCTCTGTGTTCTCCTGCCTTCTTTGTGAGATGACCTGACCGCGGCTGCACCGCTTCCAGCTTCAGATGACAATGGCCAGAATAGCCTGGTATCAAGAGAAGGTAAGTCCAACTTTGTTGATGCACCCAGGTGTGCATTTAATTTACCCAACAAACCGGTTTTCTTTTAAGGTGCTGCAGGCAGTTAGATAGATCGGTATATAAGAAAGGTAGGGATTTGTACAGAAACACCTTTATATTTATATTGTGAATTTGTGTGAAATCGTTTTTTTTTGTGTCAATAAATGCAAATGGTCATGAGCGCAAACCAGTTCGAGACTGATAGATATCTATTTATTTTTACAAGCTTACTTCCCAGGACGCAGAGCTCCAGGTTCCCCTGCTTTCCTTCTGCTGGTTTCGTAGGACTGTGTACAAACCAAATAAAGTTGCAAAGGGATGGGTGCGCCCCGTTGGACCGGTTGCCATGTGTCGAGACATGCAAGCGTGATGTTTACTGAGGATGCTGAGCCTATTAAACTATGCGTCTCCAACTGCATTTTTTTCTGTCTCACGCCAGGGAGCAAGTGCTGACCTGTTTGAAGTGTTTTCAGGCTCATAATGCTGTAGGCTTATAATATTGCATGATTAAAAATTCCCACTTTTTAACCTTTTTTAATGTTCATTACAAAAGTTTGTATATTTAGACATAATTGCCTCATATTCATTACTGTAATATGCGCTTAGTTTTCCGTCTTTAAATCACAGAAGAAAATGTTATCGGTTGATAATCTTTTAAAATGCATTTTACTATTACTTTTTCAGAGCCAAATACCTCAATATATTTATATCGACAGTTTCTTCAAGCTATATAAAAACGCTCAATCTGTTTGAAGTCCAATTGATTGAAATAATAAACCATGAGCCTAAACTTGCCCAAACTGAGTTTAATATGGACTAAAGTAAAATCTAAAGATTTAGAATTGGCTTTATTTGGCCACGTATGTGTGAACATAAGAGGAGCCAGTTTTTCGTTTTGCATCCCTCAAAATGTACTCGCACAGAAATCTAAGTAGCAGCTATTAACCAGGACAACGCAGCTGATCACATAGTAAATCATCTTTATACAAGTCAAGTTGCTACCAAATGTGTATTTAGGAATGTACGTGTAAAGTTAATGTACTTGGTATACTGTATATTCATTGTCTCGAGTTTGTTTATGCTGCCTATTGCATTTGTACATTAGGGAAAACCCTAGTAATGTTCTGTTGTTGCCACAGATCGGGGCCTATGATCAGCAAGTCTGGGAGAAATCTCTGGAGCAGGCGGATTTAAATGTAAGACACCCCCCAAATCTCCCCCAAAAATTGAAATAATTGTTTGTGTATTGGTCTTGTGCATTGCCACCACATTGAAAATCCCCCTTGCCATATTTCTAGGGTTTAGAGAGCCAACCCAGAAAGACTGGTCACATCAAACCAGACCTCATTGATGTCGACTTAGTAAGAGGTGAGCATCAGTGAGGAGTTGGTTCAATAACACTTTCATCATCTGCATACTGTTACACACTAACGACACATTTCCTCGGGTAGTACCATACCAACCTGTCATTTCTGACTGTGTTCTGCACGTTTACTTGCTTCCGACTTGATAATGAAGGATGACAAACGGAGACCAATCGCAGGCTTTGTACACTCGTGTTCTCTTCGTGTCTGCGATCTGAGCCCAGGGACTTTCTCCTTTTTTTTTTCTCGCAGGATCAACTTTCGGCAAAGCCAAGCCCGACAGACCCTGGACCGCTCTGACTCGGAAGGGTCTGGTCCGAGTGCTGCTGTTCCCGTTCTTCTTCCAGTGGTGGATCCAGGTGACCTCCAGGTCCATCTCCTCGTGGATCCTCGTACTGTATTTCATGCAAGGTCGGCTACAAACTAACTCTTACTGCTCATAATAAAGATATCGTTAAAACGTCTCATTGAGAAGGCGTTTGAAATAGAATAGTTCCCTTATGAGCCTCTCCTGTATTACCATGATCAGTGATTTAGTTAATATACAGAGCCTCCATAAAATATATAGTGTCTATATAGAAGATATACAAGATGACTAGTCTTAATGTGCAGATTGAGTAATGTTTTAATATTAACCAACAAAGAGTCTCGTTTAACAGCGACGTTTTCAGTGTGGCGTGTTATTTATACACAGATTCATTTTTTGGATCTTCTAAAACATAAAATGCATTTGTACATATTGTTCCTTAGTTCCCCAATATCATAATGCCTTGATTGGTTGAATTTCAGGAAATGAACATGTATATATTTTCCATAGTTCTGTGCAACAATAAATGTTACCCATCACACCTGTGCAACACATAATGCCCGTGTTAATGAGCCTGGATCTCGTTATAATGACTCCCCTAAGAGACCGCTTTGCATGCTGTTGCCAAATGTTTTGTGTGTGTGTCCCCCCCCCCCCCCAGTGGCAGCAGTGGGGCTGTACGTGGAGGTCCCCGGGGCGAGTGCCAGCGAGGTGTTTGGGCCCATGTGTCTGATGCTGCTCCTGGGTACCGTGCACTGCCAGATTGTCTCCACTGAGTCCAGCCGGTGGCCCTCGGGCGGTCCAGCTGGCAGCTGCACCTCCAGCCCTGCTCGCAGACGGAGGTTGTTGTCTCATCGTCTCGCCCCGCGCACTCGTTTGCCTTTACAAGCACACTCTCACCTCACCTGCATGAACACACACACACACACACACACACACACACACACTATGACATCAACATCAACTCCTGTGGGTTCCAGCTCATTTTGTGACGTCCTATTCACGTTCTTTTGTCTTTGACTGTCCTGTTTTTTTTTTTTTTTTAAATTTATTCTGTGTCCTCTCAGGCCAAGGAAGGGCAGAGCGCCGAAAAGACCGGAGGAAAAGAAGGAAAGTGCCGACGCAGGGCCGCTGGAGGAAAGCCTGCGGTTACACAGGACTGAAGAGCGGAGGGTACAGTCACTCATAACTGGTCAAATGCATCAGAATAGAATGAAAAGCTGTAGGTGTTTAACTAAGTTCTATATGGACAAAATATTTGCCTCGCAGGGCTGCCGTACATCCTTTGCTGATATACTACCTGACAGGAGGAAAAACTCCCCAAAAAAACTCTTTGGGGAGAAAATCTGGAGAAGTCCATAAAGGACGGCAATTAGCATCCGTCCCCAAGTTTTAACGTTACATGTGTACAATATTTAAATCACTATGAATTGTATTTGATTCATATTGCAATTATTTTATCTATAATGCTAATGTAAAAACCATATCTAATAACCCACAAACGACACTTCTATATGTATTATAATTTGTAAAGGTTGGTTTTAAGTGCATCAAGAGGGTTTACTCTGTCGAATTCCTGCATGTTTGGTAATCCATTTTTTTTAAATGCACGTCTGACTCATTGTCCTCACAGACACGAAAGTCTGGATTTGGGGCATCTGATGAGCTCTCCACTGAGGAAGAGGAGCCAGTTGAAGTAAATCTTCCCAAAGCTCATCAAGGGAGGCACCCCGCCTCGGCGTGGCCGACGCCCGCAACAACGTCCTCGGTTAGGAAGAGAAGTCAGAAGACCATCTCCAAAACGCCGTTAAGATCTCAGGTAAACCTGGTAGTTAATAAGACCTGGAGTTTTACGCCGTGTCCCTGGCGTGCAACGACGTGAGCCCACTCCTCTTTTGTACCGCCTGCAGGAAGCGGCCTCCGCCAAGGTGAAGCCCAGAGAGGTGGAGCGCCTTCGGCCGAGAGTTAGCTCGCGTGCCGCCTCCGACACTGACGACGCACTGTGGGAGGAGCTTCTCCAAGGGCCCGACTCCGCCTCCTCGGGGAGCAGTGACACGGAGTCGAACGAGAGGTTCAACGCCGGCATGGCGGTCCCGCAGACCACCACTCTGAGCAGTGATGACGACGAGAGCCTGCAGCAGGGAATCACCGGAGTAAGATCGGCTCAAAGCCGCTCCTTTTATTTCCTCATTCAAGGATGTCAAAACGCTGTTTAGTCGCTGGCGCCATTAGCCAGGCCCAGTCAGTCACCAACCCACGTGACACGCGTAGGTTGTGATACTCTGCGCATATTTCACACCGTGGAAACCGTCAGCAGAGTGAATTTTATTTATTGTGTTTTTTTATTATTCCAGAGCCAGCTGTGTTGGCTGCAGGCCTGCCACCCGTCCAATGACCGAGTCAGCGCCATAATATGGGAGCAGGGCGAGTGCAAGAAGGCAGACATGTCTGTGTTGGAGATGAGTGGGATCATCCTCACGCGGGTACGCATCGGCCTCTTTGCTGCCGTAGTCGCTGTGTGGGTTGCGAGTGCTGGGAGTCAGTGTTGCGTGTATATTATTAAGTAATGTGGTGTGAGATTCCACTTCTGTTGAACATTTAGCTAAATAATCGCTCTTAAACCTAAAAATATACACTCGCGTTCTGCTGTTCCTTTAACGCAATCTTGTCTGCTTTGCTTCTATCAGCATGGAAATGTCGCGGCGTGACACGGCGTCTCTCCCGTTTCTCGGCAGGTGAAGCTGGTGGAGCAGGGGGTGGGTTACCTTGTGCTCGGTGGGCTGATGACCGCCACCCTGGCACTGCTGCCTTTTTTCTTCCACCTGGCGCAGCGCCTGAACGCGGCGAACCTGGCCTCGCTGTCCCTGGCGCAGCTGGGGGAGCTGGTGTGGGGGCGCCGCGACGCCCTCGTCTACGCCTTTTTCCTCGTCACCATGGTGCTGAGGGTCTGCCTCATAGGACTGTTCTTCTTCATGATGTGTGTGGCCGAGAGGACGTACAAGCAGGTGAGCCGCTTTCAAAGCCATTGAACCCGATCGATCGACAGACCTTCTTCAGCTCGTTCAGGGTGTGCTGGCTCCGCCTCTCACTAGTACGTATCCAATCAACGTGCACGTGCAGGCGCCGCCGCAGGCCGTCATAGGCCAGACAGCTGGAAGCAGAAATGAAGAGAATAGACTGGCGGATCACTTCTGATGATATTAAGGCCCGCAGAGAAGCCCTTGCTGAGGGATCACTGTTTGATTTTATTATTACAGCTGTTCTGTATTTTAATTTACTTCAATGAATTCTCATACATCCCGACCACACTCGTCAATACAGTAGCTGGTCTGCCCTCTAGTGGCAGTGAGGGAGCATTGAGACACTCTGACTTTGCGTGCCGATGTGTCTACGTCCTCCGCAGAGACTCTTATTTGCAAAGTACTTCAACCACATCACTTCGGCGCGTAAGGCCAAGAAATCCGAGATCCCTCACTTCCGGCTGAAGAAGGTCCAGAACATAAAGATGTGGTTGTCGCTGCGCTCCTTCCTCAGGGTCGGTGTCCCATCGTTACGGTGCATTGTTTCACCAGCATGGCTGCGTTGGGCTCGTAAACGATGACCCCCCCCCCCCTGTTTTGTCCGTTGCAGAGGCGAGGGCCGCAGCGCTCCGTCGACGTCATCGTGTCCACCATCTTCCTTTTGGCGCTCTCCATTTCATTCATCATCTGTGCCCAGGTCAGTCACATGACAGTCACAGGTAGAGGCGGGATCTGCTCTAATTGGTGTGAGTCCGGCGCAGACAAATGAAAGGCTTTTGTGTTTTTGTTGTTGCTCGTCCTCAGCTGCTCCACAGCCACCAAACGTTCCTGGACTCTCTGACCAACTGGGAGCTGATGGTGTGGGCGTCGTCCCTCGTCCTCTTCCTCTTGCGGCTGGCCACGCTGGGCTCCGAGACCGACTGCAAATACAGCAACTCCTCAGTGCTGCTCACCGAGCAGGTGAGGCCCCGGGGC
Source organism: Pungitius pungitius (assembly GCF_949316345.1). NCBI lineage: Eukaryota > Metazoa > Chordata > Actinopteri > Perciformes > Gasterosteidae > Pungitius > Pungitius pungitius. The sequence goes on from NC_084907.1 coordinate 1,934,134, forward strand.
GAGACACGAGGAGGCGGAGCAACAGGGATGTGATTTTTTAAAGGCACCGCCATGGCTTCATTGTACAATACACAGAAGTTAAAACTGTTCATTTTTTTGCTCAGATCAATTTGTATCTCAAGATGGAGAAAAAGCCAAATAAGAAAGAAGAACTCAATATAGTGAACAACGTTTTGAAACTGGCCACAAAACTAATGAAGGTAAGCAAAGCTGTTTTATTAAATTAACCAAGATATTGTCTCTTTTGTTTTACCACAATCACTGTAATTATTTGACTTGCAGTATTGCTGACGTTGATGTGATTATGAATATTATCTACATTTTCATTTGGTTTTATATTATTTAACGATTTACCCCAGATTATGTACAATCTCTCGAGGTACTACATCGTATAGCCGCACACGACATTTAACAAGCACTTTATAGTTGACTTCTCTGTCATTTAACTATAAAAAAACAGTCTGAATCAAAACTTCCCTTTAAATAAAACGAACAAAAACATAGTATATCCTTTTGCTCTTACAAATATTAAACGCTGCACAAAAGTTGGAACTCCCGACTATAATTTAGCCTGCCTTTGATGGACGTGTGGGGAATTGCTTTTTGTACCACTTCTATCTGGCATAAGGGTGAAGACGGCAACCACGAGCCTCTTCTATACATCTCTCAAGATTAACTGAATCTCTAATAACCAAATACTGAGAGCTGTAGAGCTCGTTTGATTTGCAGTGTAATGACATTTAATTCCTTTCTAATGTTTTTGTCAGTGTTCCACTCGACATGTTTTCTCTCCCACCTCCTGCAGGAGCTGGATACTCCCTTCAGACTGCTGGGTCTGACTGTGAACCCTCTCATCTACAACATCACCCGAGTGGTCATCCTCTCCGCCGTGTCCGCCGTGGTCAGCGACCTGCTCGGCTTCAACATCAGAGTGAGGCTCCACCTGCTTACGAGTAAAGGGGCACTCGGCTCCATTTTTTGGTTCAGTTTGCTCTTCACATAAAGTAGTGGTATCTAATACCTTCTGTGACGTTTTTTTTTAGGTACTCAAGTAGGAATGATGTACTCCACACTCGCTCTGGTGCATTGAGGGAAATGTGGTATCCACAGATATTATTTCATTTTTCTGTGCTCTCGTGTAGTGTTACAACACTGGAGCGGCCTTTCAACACTCATTGTGGCATTTCCCATTTATAATTCAATATCACTCAGAAACTTTTTGGGATGTCAGTATGTGAATGACAAGGAAGATTTAAAAATTGCTGACAGGTCGTGTGACTAATTCAACGTGCTTTGTCTTTGGGAGTTAGATTAAAAGGAGGTTATTGACCCAGCTTAGCATAAAGAATGGAAACCGAAGGAAAGTATGTCGTTTTACTGCCTCCTCCAGTGTCACAAATTAACCAGATATGCTTGTTTTACATTTCTGTTTGTGCACACATTGAACAAAAGGGCTCATTACAAGTGTAATTATGAACTTTAACAATAAAACGAGCTGAAAGCCTCCTGGCTCCAGTTTATAGCGCCAACATGACACTTTAGTATTGTTCAAAACTGAGCAAGAAAGTCAATAAGCGTAAAGGTTTGCAAAACTGTTCCTCTCATCAGGTCTGTAAGACGGTATTCTATTTGTCACTAATGACCGTTTTATCTCCTCTGCTTTATGTCTCCAGCTGTGGAAGATCAAACCTTAATGTGAAAGCTGTCGGACTCTGGAGACCAGAAGCTCCCCACGTGTGCGCCACGCAGCATCTCGTATCTGGAAAAGAAAAAGTGCAAACCTACTGAGTGAGTCTGTGTGAGATCATTGCTTGTGCCTTCTAGCCAAACCTTCTGTATCATCAGTCATTCCGGAGCCTGAGGCGCCCGCTGCCTGTTCCTCTGTACGTGAGTCTGAAGCCGGAGATCATTTCATCTCCAAATGTGCACAGATGTGTGGACACAACATGAAATGCAGAAGTCGATCTGAACCACTGGTGTTTCTCCTCGGTCTCACTGTAAATTGAAATGGGATGGCGATCTAATTAACTGAATTTTCATAGGACTCAACATTTTATTCAACCTTTTGTACTATTTAAAAGAGAACTTTTTGATTGTAAGTGGCTTTTATTTATTGGGGGTTCTGTTGTAGCACTTGTGACGGTGTAAATCTTCACCGTCTGACCACTATCTATTGAGACCCGTTGTTGAAATAAATGACTATGCAATGTTTGTAAATGTAAAGAAATGTTTGATGGCTATAAATAAATGATTTTCAATCCACGCATCCGTTTCTGCCGTGCACGTGATGCTCTGCACAGCTCACCTTTGTGCGTCGAGCTGCGATCTATTAGCAACGTTACGGTAGGACTAAATAAATCCCAGCATGACGTAGAGGCGCACGCGCGCACACACACGCGCACACACACATCCCGCATCCCGCTGTGGAAGGACACCAGCCGGCCTGAGGAGGCTCCTCCGCACCAAGGACAAGCCGACCAGACGCGCTCCTGCGGCCGCTGCGGCGGGTGCGAACTCCCGGTGCGGCAGATCGAGGGACACCCCCCCCCCCCCCCCCCCCCCCCCCCCCCCCGAGAACAAGGTGTGAGCGACGGCGTCCGTAGGGGCTCTTTCTCTCTCTCTGTCCCCCCCCCCCCCCCCCCCCGTCGACCAGGTAGCTGGAGAAAGGCGCGAGGCGCACAGGGAGCGTCTCGCGGCGGGTCACGTGGTCCCGCTGGATCGTGCTGTGGTGAACTCGGTCGCCGAGGAAATGATCGCCGGCTCGTAGACACGAGCGGGGTTTCTTTCCCTTTAAGAGATGAGGTGGCAGCGTTTCCATCCTTCGCTCCTCTCTGCTTGGTGCTGCCAGGTATCCACGGAGCTTTAACCATTACATGTTCGTTCCGCGTGAGAATCCGCAGCTCTTCAGGTAAGGTTCTGATCCGTCAGAGACGCAAGTCACTCACATTCATATCAAGAAAAAGGCTCATTTGATTTCATTCTTTTTTTTGTCCCCCCACACCCCCCCCCCCCCCCCTCAAACAGAACATGTCGAGCACAGACAACGGCTCAGCAAACTCAGCAGAAGCCAAGAAAGCAGAGATGAGAATGAACGAGAAGAAGTGCTGTGAGTATATGTGTGTGTGTGTGTGTATATGTATATGTCTATATATGTATATATCTAATGTCTGAACAGGTTCTTCTGCACGGATGCTTTTAGAGTCAACAGGTGCTCTTGTAACAGAAAGCCTCCATCTGGGAAATTGACTTTCTCTCGTTTCTTTAGACACTAATCCCAGTCCACTGAGGAGATTTGTGTCTATAGAGACACTTATTCTAGTCCAGTGCACACATGGCCTAATTATTATCCTGTGATTTCCTACGTTGCAGTTACATCACTGCGTGTTGAGTTCTCGGCCTGTTCTGCAGCATCTGTGTGTAGTCTCTCTGTGGTTAACGAGCCTGTACGCCTTGTATTCCCTGCATAGCATGGGCCTCCTACATGACAAATTCCCCCACGGTGATCGTGATGATCGGCCTGCCTGCCAGAGGGAAGACCTACATGTCAAAGAAGCTCACACGGTACCTCAACTGGATCGGGGTACCCACGAAGGGTAGGCTCCAAACCCACGTTGACACGTCGCGTACACGCAGCCCACTCTGTGTGGACAGGAGGCTGAATTCGGCATCGTGCCGTGTTCTTTTGGTCATTTTTCAGTGTTTAACTTGGGCGTGTACCGCAGAGAGGCCGTCAGAGCTTACAAGTCCTATGATTTCTTCCGGCACGACAACGAGGAAGCCATGAAAATAAGGAAGTAAGTTCCACTTAATCGAAATGTGCTCATCCGTTTGCTTTTATTCATTACATTACATTATTCATATATTACTTATCCATCATTAAGGGAGGCTGCAGCATCCGTTGTTGAAGAGTTCACCAACCTTTTTTTGCGTAAAAAATGTCACAGCTGTTCTGTTTTGTTTCTCTTTTAAATATAAGCACCCCCCCCCCCCTCCAAGTAACACGGGGGCTGTTTTGGTATTCTGCAGCCTCCACTGCTGCATCAGCGACTAAGCTGCTCCAGGGGCCTACAGTCTGTGCAGAGAAGGAGTCTGCATAATGTCCATACTCCCTTTGACTGGCCCTGATCTGTGGTCACATGACAAAGCGTGTGATCAGCTGTAGGACGAAGCTTTTCAGACCGCCTCGCTCTTTCCCCGTGGTCTCGCGCAGCAGAGGTAATAAAAATCGAGTTTGTCGCTCGCGGCCTTCGCGAAAATGCAGCAGGCGCCCCGACGGGATCCCCGGCGCTGAATCCTGACCCAGATCTCAAACGGGCTGCCGCTGTCACTCTGAAGCTGACACAAATCCGCCAGGATCCTCGGTGTGTTGTGGGTATCCGACGTGGGTCAGACAGCAGCTGCTCAGACGGCGTCAGTTTAGTTGAGTTAAAGGAAAAGGTGGATGTTTTCTTTACTTGCTCACAGAGCTGTTGTTGCCACAAGGGAAGGATTGGATCTTCAAAACAGCCCTAGATTGTCCCAAAAAAGAGAAGGGACCTTTTGGGGAAACGAGCTTCTGGGCTTTCTTGCAGAGACTTACCTGAGAGGTCCTCAGGTTCTCAGCGGGGAACGTGAAACCGTTTCTTTAACTCGAAATGACAACTATTACTTTCTCGTCTAAAGGACAGTTCAAAACGAAACCACCACCAGTCCATGGATTATCCAACGTGTAACCAAGACCTTTCATTTAAAGATAAAAAAAATATATTGCTGCTGAGCCTTCCATTTTTTTTGCAGTCCTTTGAGCTGCACAAAATTACATTTTATGTAACTCAATTTTGTCGGCAACGGGAGCAGAGATTTAAAGGAGAAGACACACAAACCAATGACTATGACCTTTTTTTCTTTGTTTGTTTGAAGTAGACTGATTGTTAAATCAAGATGTTACTGTGGTGTAAATTGATATTTTTAATCTCCCTGTGAGAAATAACAGTGATGCCAAAGTATTAAATGTCTTTAAGCGTTTTATTAAACAGATATAAGGAGTGAAATTCAGCTGGATGGATAGATGGAAGGCTTCGGAGGTCTAACAACTGTAACATTTTTGTAGGGAGTAAATTTCCACAGTGTTTTGTCTTCGTACGTTGAGGCTTCCACCAAGGCTGAGATCGCAGCTTTGTTATGGTCTCCATGATGGGGGGGGGTCAGTGGGTGCAGAACGGGATGCTACCGCAGCAGCCAAAATAAAACCTGTATTGTTTGGAGAGTCTGGATGGCCTCGTCTGCCCCGATTAAAGCAATGCAGGTTCTATCTAATAAGTACAATATGCTACATTTACCCCATAATAGTATTAAGATTTTACCTGATGAACAAAGGAAGATGATTCCAATGCTACAATGTCTCCTGACATTTTCGGTTTGATCTTAGTGGATGAGAGCGTACTGTTGGTACTGATGGTCATGTCCCCCCCCCCCTTCAGGCAGTGTGCTCTGGTAGCTCTGCAGGATGTGAAGGCGTACCTGTTGGCGGAGGGAGGTCAGATCGCGGTGAGTCTCTCTCTCTCTCTCAATGTGGATGACTCATTTTCCAGAAGCTAAAAAAATAATGGAATGAAAAGTTAAACCGTGTTCCTATTTTTTTTTTTTTTTTTAGGTGTTTGACGCAACAAACACAACAAGAGAACGCCGCGACCTCATTCTGGCCTTTGTGAAGGAGAATGCATTCAAGGTGTGTAGAGACCGATGATCATGTGACATGACCTCAGCCTCAGGAAGCTCTGGCAGATGTTGACCCTCTTTCCCCAACAGGTGTTCTTTGTGGAGTCGGTGTGTGACGACCCGCAGGTCATCGCTGCTAATATCCTGGTACGATCGCATGCCCCCCCCGTCCTTCTGGGTCCAACGCCGTGACCTTTTAGCATTCGCCCCCCTCGACCGTGTTAAGCGGACGCTGTTTGAATGTGCTGCATCCACCCGTGACAGGAAGTGAAAGTGTCCAGTCCGGATTACCCCGAGAGGCACAGAGAGAGAGTCATGGGCGATTTCCTCAAGCGGATCGAGTGCTACAAGGTCACTTATCAACCGCTGGACCCCGACGACTACGACAAGTGAGAACCGATCGCTTCCTTTTGCTTCTCCGTTGGGTTTTTAATAAAAAAAATATTTAAGACTGTAAAAGATCAAACATTTCTGGGGAAATCTCTTATTTCCCACCTTCATGGTGTTTATGTTGATATTTGTTTGTCTATTTAAAAGGATCCCCACTAGCTGACACTGAGACGACAGCTAGTCTCCATGGGGTCCAAAAAAAAAATACATAAAAGAACTAATCACAATCACAATTACTCAAATATATCATATATAAATACACACAAAAGACAAGAAAAAGTAACAATTCTGAAAGTACTGATTAAAGTAATAAAAATAATGCAAAACACCAGTCTTAATCTTTTTTTAAACCAGTTTTTCCCTTGATTTCACAAACCCCAACTGGAAGATTGTTCCAAAGCACAATTGACCTATAAAACACGGTCCTCTTCATAGAGTCTGATTTAGGTAAGGGTGAAGAAATGCATATCTGAATAGTAAATTATGTTAAATGATATTTTATGTGTTGGACGATGTCTATTTGACCCGCCGGCAGGGACCTGTCCTTCATCAAGGTGATGAACGTGGGCCGGCGCTTCCTGGTGAACCGCGTGCAGGACTACATCCAGAGTAAGATCGTCTACTACCTCATGAACATCCACGTGCACTCTCACTCCATCTACCTGTGCCGGCACGGCGAGAGCGACCACAACGTCGAGGGCCGCATCGGAGGAGACGCTGAACTTTCTCCTGGAGGGAAACAGGTTCTCTCTATTTTTTTTTTTTTCTTCCCCTGAGTCGCATGCTTTCACGCCTCCATCTCACCTTCTAATGAACACGCGGCTGATGTGAACGCTCCCTCGTTGTGCCTCACAATCCCAGTTCGCTCGCGCGCTGCGAGAGTTCGTCGAGGAGCACGACCTGTCGGATTTGAAGGTGTGGACGAGCCAGCTGAGGAGAACCATCCAGACGGCGGAGGAGCTGGGCGTCCCTTATGAGCAGTGGAAGATACTCAACGAGATCGACGCAGTCAGTGACTCATCATCTTTCTCATAATATGTAACATTTTCTGATCCTTTGCTTAAGTAAAAGTAGTAATACTCTATGGAAGTACTCTGTAAAAAACAAAAGCCCCAATTGGGAAAACTTAAGCAATAGTGTGTTGGGAGAATAAAGAAAATGTTACTGATTAAATTCATTAACACAATGTCGGTTTAAATGACGACAAAACATACTGTATTTACAATTCACTGCTAATGTATTTGATTGCATCACATGTGGTAGTTAGCCTGTCTGCTGGTGGAATTGTTAATATTCTTTTAGAATGTACCGCTCACCTGTTTTGGCTGCAGGGCGTGTGTGAGGAGATGACTTACGAGATGATCCAGAACTCGTTCCCCGAGGAGTTCGCTTTGAGGGACCAGGACAAGTACCACTACCGTTACCCCGGAGGGGAGGTGACCCCACAACCCGCTCTCAACACATTCGTTGTGTTTGTTTTAAAACGGTTCCTTTCTGCGGTGCGTTGGAAAACCTTCTCTCTCTCTCTCTCTCTCTCTCTATTTCCAGTCCTACCAAGACCTGGTCCAGCGGTTGGAGCCGGTCATCATGGAGTTGGAGCGGCAGGGCAACGTGTTGGTCATCTGCCACCAGGCGGTGATGCGCTGCCTGCTGGCTTACTTCCTGGACAAGAGTGCAGGTCAGATTAACACAAGTGTGTGCACACACATGCATGTACACAAATTACATTACACAATTTTGTATATTTCTACTTCATCCCACAGAAGACCTCCCATACATGAAATGCCCGCTGCACACAATCCTCAAACTAACCCCCGTTGCATATGGTGAGCCTCTAAAGCCTCTAAACCCAAACCTACAGCTCTCAGTGTTGCACCATAATACCATTCTCTAGCATGATGTAGTGTTTTCTTAGGCGTGTGTCTTCTATCTCCCAGGGTGTAAAGTGGAGATGTTTTACCTTAACGTGGAGGCCGTGAACACGCATCGGGACCGGCCCCTCGTGAGTCCACCCTCAAAAAAATCCAGCTGAAAACCGTCACATTCTTGCATGTTTTGTTGTTTACTTACAAAAAAATGAATTCCGAACTCGACGTCTTGTCCAAAGTCTGATAGGCTTGTTGTTGCGTCGCCCCCCCCCCCGGGAGGCTTTGCTGCCTTGTGCTGCTTTGATCTTCAACCTTAATGGAAATGGCTTCAGCAGCAAACTAACGCGTCCTGCGCTGCTATTTCTACCCCGATGGACGCAGAGGCCGACCCTGCTACCTCGCTTGGGCTGATCTCCTGGTTATTATTTCTCTGATATGAAGACCGTTTTTAACATCTTGTGTTGATCTCGATGGGAGGGGCTGTCCGTCCGTCACACTGCACTAATGTCCGGTGTCACGTGGTGGAATAACGCGGTCGGAACCCCTCACTCAAAACGTCTCCAGTTGTTTTTTAATCTGTCGCCGTGGAATGATGGGACGGCTTGGATGTGTCTGGTGAGGTGTTCCCCACCCCCCCTCCCCCCGGCTGTTTTGTATGTTCCCTCATCCTTTTGCCCTTAACGCTTGCGGTATCTCATCTCCTACCAGGACAAAGTCCCGCGGGGCTCTGCTCTCATACACCGGCGGAATAGTTACACGCCCTTGTCCAGTCACGACCAGGTCAAGCGCCCCCGGCTCTACAGCGCGGGCAACCAGCCCTGGCTGCCGCTCGCCCCCACCCCGTCGGCTCTGATGCCAGAGGGACGGCAAAGCCAAGTCAGTGCCGCGGGGACGGCCCCCCCCCCCCCCCCCCCCCCCTCCCTCTAAATCAGTCACCTCCCGCCACAACCCTGTGTTTGGCATTCCCTCGCATCAGTGTTGGTTTTTTTTCTGTGTTGGGCCCGTCTTTGTTTGTAAAATCCAGATGTTTGTCTTGCATGACCTCTGCTCCCCCAGTGGGCTGTACCCAGCTTGAATATGCAGAACAGAAGCCTGTACTTTTATGGATGGACAAGACACACACAAACAAAGACATCTTGTACTGAATTCTGTGCAAGTTACACATTGTTAGCTAACCTTAATATTCCAAAATATACGGTGAAGATTTCCCTTTTATTTTTAAACTGAATCCCAAATTAATCAACACAATATGGAATTGACCGATGTCAAACCAAATTGACATAAAACAAAAATGCATACTGGTATTTGTATGTGGTGCGTATTTGTTGGCCTTGCCTCCTCTACACATCTCCATCTCTCTCCTCTCCCTCGGAGGCGGCCGTCTGTGAGTATTTTGCTGATTTAGTTCTTGCAGCCCGCCCTTCATTTTCTCTCCCATAGTTCCACTCATGTCGTAGTAACCCATGTGTCTTTGTCATAGTGGTGCATTCATATATTTTCTCTAACCTATTAACCACCTTTGCACTTTTAACCAGAACAATAGCCACCGCTGACTTTTTTTAAACTTTGGGGTTAAAAAAACCATTTGAATGCTGATACTGTGGTAGTTTAATAAATGGCCGCAACAACATAAAACTCTTTTTAATTATACTATTTTTCACACATATTTTTACATGTGAAAAAATCTCTGGGTGCTTTAAGCATTGATTTGATTGTTATTGCATAAAAATAAGGTCACTGTATCGTGCTAGGACTACAGGAGGTCCGAATGTGATTTACAATCAATCACATTGTCACACTCAGGCGCAGAGTTTCTCGATCCAAGTGCTCTTTATTGTAGACAAACCAAAGACGTGCTCCAACGACGAGGGACATATAGACAATGACGCGACAGGGGACAACAGGCACACAGGGCTTAAATACACAAGGGAGGTGCAGGTGATTGGACACAGGTGGAGACAATCACGCAATCACAAGACAAGGCAGGAAGTGAAGTTAACCCAGGACCACAAGAGACATGAAACTTCAAACTAAAACAGGAAGCGAGGCCAAACCGTGACACACTTCTGGATCATTTGTCAAAAAATAAGTCTTCACTGATTTCAGGGAGGCGCTCGGCTTCCTAGAATAGGATCGGAGGCGAGTGGCATTCATTTGTGAACATCAGTGACATTTTCTTTCTGTTGAAGGAGTCCCTGTGCGAAGGAAGCGACTTTGACAGCTCCGAAGAAACGGGCAGCTGCGTCCGCTTCTGAGTGAAGACGAAAGCCGCTTTGTTCCAGGCACAGCGTGGTCGACAATAACGTTGTTCATGCATTCATCCACAGTTTGGGCAATAATGGTCAGACTATATACTTTTTGGGGCCATCTATCGTAACCTCTCTGTTTAACTTGCATGCCGAGGCTTTGAACAGGAAACCGTGTCATCAGTACCATCGACACTTCTGCATGTGCGACAAAATCAATCAAAACCAAAACAACAGGCAACATCATCATTATAAATATTACAATGCCTTAATTTAAAGTATATTGATATAATTAGCTCTTCTGCATGAATGGAACAAGAACAATTGTGCATCATTATAATAGAAGACAATTTTCACTATTGCAACTAGAATATGTTATAAAGTAGATGTAGAAAACATATTTTTATAATAAAAAGATCCTCATCTACCATGCATAGAGATGTAGGTCTTATGAAATGTAGTCTGAGCCATCATCTGTTAAGTCTTATGTTATTGAAGAGGTTTAGATTTGAGAGAATGTATTTTCCGAGTTCTGTAGTAAATCTAAACACTGAAATGTCTTGTTAAATAAATACACAACATTTCTGGACATATTGTGTTTTAGCAGCCAGAAAAAACTAAACTTAGTCTTCTGTCAAAGCTGCCATTTATAATGTTGACAAACTTTTATTATTCACCAAATCCTCAATGCTTTTAATAGAATCAGTGAATGCATTGCTTGTCTTGCCTATACATACGATGAAGGAATGTTGTACAACAAAAGCATGACATGTTGATGATTTGTTAGCTATTTGACATGTGTGTTCATGTATAATACTGGCCAAACTTCAATCAATGATTATTTACCCTTTAAATTGGATTTACATCAGTTATATGCGTAGCAAGAAATCCTTTCATTTAACGTATTAATATTAGACAGTAGCACAAGTTTTATTATATGCCTGTATAAGTTTTGCCTGTTACATTTTTTGCTAAACCTGCCTACTTGTGCCTTTTAAGCAGCAAACAAAAGTGAATTCTGAAGTGAAGAAATGAAATGGCGACACTTAGCATGTGATATTTTTCAAATGGTTATTCTATTATTTGTGGCCTTCATTTCATTTTTCTTTGTTAAATACTAAATTGTTTCTCAAAAATTACAAAAAAAATCTTATTAAATATTTGGTCTTTAAGATTTTTCATTCTACCAAATTGATGTAATTGTTTTATAGATATATATATCGTGTTTAGTCTCCTTGACAGAATAATTGTGTTTCTATTCTCTTGATGTGTTTCTGGGGTTTACTGACTGTTTTCTAGTAGCAATGCATCCGGCCCAACACTGGCAACAAGGAATTCAATTCAATCCATCACAACTCCTTTAAAACATAAATGTTAAGTGAACACCGTATACATTATATATACATAGTATATACACTTTATATTATATAACTACTTAGTTTGGATAAGAACTGTCGTTTCTTAAAAAACAAACACATGAGGGAGGCTCAGAGCAGGCTGCTGAGAACGACTGCTGCAAGGTTGGATTTTTAGTTATTAGTGTAAATGGATTTCTTCCCCCTGAAACAAAAGCACCCAACATTGGTTCCCCCTCGACAAATAGTTAAATTGGTATTTGGATAATGGCAGAAAATAAACTTTGTGGAAAACACAAGTTTGTGATTATTTTGTTCACAAATCAACACCACTTGAAATATTATTTTTTACTCATGCTCATGCAACCTTGGTGAAATTGGTTTATAGACTAACCTTATCTTATTACTTATTGCGATTGTATTTATGCTCCAAAGAATATGAAAATATGCAAATATTTATTACGTGGTAATCTTTCTGAGCAAAATAATTTAAGTATTATAATCTTGTGTTGACCATAAATCTGATTTTCTGCAAAAGCGCGTCTACAAAAACGTCTCATCACTGGCACCGGGAGCTGTTATTAGAGAACTTACGGTACGTGGTGTGTGCCCCGTTCAGCGTGATGACGTCAACACGACGTAAACAGACGTTCCACACATCAGTTTCTCACTAGATATTTATTGTTTGATGCTGTGCTGCAGTCAACAGCAGGTAAGAACAGTACATCACCTAACTCGTTGACATGTCAGTCAATACACCATTTTGTGTAGATAGATGCTTGACGGGAAACAGAAATGACGAAAGCAAACAGTGTGTTTTTACAAGCAAAAAGCTTGTAAAAACGGTCCACTTGCAGGGTTAGCATTAGCAGAGAATACATGCTAAAGCTAACATGGCACCCACATTGTTTAACGTTATTTGTCCGGGGAGGTAACGTTATGTTTCTTTCATACCATCAATATGTCCTGGATACATTTATCAATAACTCGTGCGGCTATTTCTTGGGGTAAAATACCTGTTTTCTTCCTCGGGGAGTTGTCAGCTAAGTTAGCTCACTAGCTATTGCTTGCTGTTGAGTTAACTAACGTTAAGTCAGCAACGTTGACTTGACAGAAAAAAGAGGATAAAACAAAGCGATGTCGCTGTCACCGGGTTCACTTCGCTGCTGCACATCGGCGCTTTCCTTGTTGTGTCGGGGCCATTTGGAAAGAAGCATTCTAGCACAGCCGCGATTGTCGCTCTGCATAAGTTAGGCTAACAAAAACAATAAGCAAGCTAATACAGCTAGTTCATAGCTACACGCTAAAAGAACCACCAATAACACCGCGACGAGGTGTTTAGAGGTAAAGTTAACATCGACGTATGTTCTCTGAATGGGAATCGTTATTGTGTTCTAAAAATATCCCAGATCGGCAAATTCCCTCATCGATAAACTATTAGTAGGCAAACTGATAACTGCAGTTCCACTTTTTCCAGTTGTACATTATTGTGGGTCACTTCTTGGTTAATTGTACGTTGAGTGGTTCGGTCCCACAGATCGTGTACACCACGATGATGAATCCCACCGTTTTTACATTTCTATTGTCCTTAAGACATTTCCGAGCTCATCCCATAACTCAAACAATAATACCCCACTTTTAAATAATGCACTCCACGGTTATTATGTGAATGGATTTCGAATGAACCTGATGAATAGAATGTTGACGGCCTCATTTTCTGCACTGAACACTAATGTTCTAAGAAGAGAAATGTCTGACCTGATTAAATACATTGGTTTAATAAAGACTACATTGGCATATATCCAGGTGAAACCAAGTTTTATTAAGGATTCTATTTATTTTTAGGTTTCATAGCCTCATTCCACCATGTTACCTCTTGGGAAGTTAACCAACATACTCCATTACAAAGTTGATTCAACGCTCTTTATCATTCCAGAGGTCTAGTAGTTGTGTTCTTGTTCCCTTAATGCCCAAACGCTGCTCCGTCAACGACGTGTTGTCCCGTGTTTTTGTAGGTAGGATGTTGCGGCTTCGCTGTAAGACCAAAAATGGCAGCCACATAATGCAGGGCTTGACTCATCAGTCCTGCGTGCAAGAGCTGAAGAGCATGGTGGAGGAGCTGACCGGTATCCCATGTGACGTGCAGAAGATCATGGTCGGTTACCCGCCCTCCAGCCTCGACCTTCAAAATGGGGACGCTCACCTCAAGGACTACCCCATCAAATCAGGCAGGTTCTCAAAAATCCAGATCAATTCGCAGCATTTATTGTTCATGTAATGTTTTTAATTGTTTACATGTTATGTTACTGTTATGACTAAATCAGGTTTAGTAGAAATAACCGTGACAATTACAGATTCTGTAAAGAAAAGCTATTTTTTGGAGCCCGGATGAAAGCCCACATTGTTGTGTTGACGTGAAATTTGTTTAGTAGTCGCCCTCGAGTTCTACGTTTTAGTCGATCCGAAATGATAAAAACTTGTGTCCACCTCCACAGGAGACACACTCATAGTCGAGGAAGAAAAAAACAAGCCAAAGCCCCCTCAGGACCCCCCCCCTGTGACGAAACGCCCCCTCCCGGAAGCCTCGCCCACGCTGGCGCGTCGGGTGGTCCCGGCGGACAACTCCTGCCTCTTCACCAGCGTGTACTACGTGGTGGAAGGCGGCGTGTACGACCCCGCCTGCGCCCCCGAGATGCGGGGCCTCATCGCCCAGATCGTGTCCAGTGACCCCGCGGCGTACTCCGAGGCGGTGCTGGGGAAGACCAACGAGGACTACTGCGCCTGGATACGGCGGGACGACACCTGGGGCGGCGCCATCGAGGTGTCCATCATGTCCAAGTTCTACCAGTGCGAGATCTGCGTGGTGGACACGCAGACGGTCCGGGTGGATCGGTTCGGGGAGGACGCCGGCTACCACAAGCGCGTTCTGCTCATCTACGACGGCATCCACTACGACCCGCTGCAGAGGGAGACGCCCGGCTCTGGCGCGCCGCCGCTCACCGTCTTTGCCACCACGGACGACGTGATCCTGGCGCAGGCCCTGGAGCTGGCGGACGAGGCCCGCCGCAAGCGGCAGTTCACGGACGTCAACCGCTTCGCGCTGCGCTGCATGGTGTGCCAGACGGGCCTGGTGGGACAGAAGGAGGCCCGCGAGCACGCCAAGGAGACGGGCCACACCAACTTTGGCGAAGTGTGAACGCGGTGGTTTTGTCTTTTGTCTTTGTTGTTGTTGTCGTCGTCCTTCCTGCCTCTCACAAATACAAACCCGTTCCCCCCCCACCCACCCAATGCGTGGCAGCAACCTGCCGGCCTGTCTGTCAATCTGCTCGTGTGATCCTTCTACCTCACGTTGTCCAGCGGCGTCAGAAGCGCTGCTGCAGCTCGGATGGGTTCCAATGCCTTTCGAGTGACACATTCTTTTGCCCCTCTGAGGCGATCGCTCGGTTGTGCTGAAGACGAAGCAAAGGACGGGTGGCGTTTCGGCCAATAGAGAATACACCAACCTGCCAGCACTCGCTTGTGACTAACTAGACTCATAAAACACCGGCTGTAGGATTTAAGAATCATTTGCACTTATTTGATCCCGCTCACTGTTGTCTTAACACAAAGAATGACTGTTATCATCACTTTGGTTACCTAGCATGTTTTTTAACTCCCCTTCCTGGTTTGTCAGAAGCTCTTGAACGAAAGTGGTAATTTGATTAATTGTGGAGGTGTGAAGAGTTGATCATGTTCATACTAAACTAGACCGGCCTTTCATATGTGAGCTACTCAGATTGAGGTTATGCATTTTACAATCTATCATTTAGCATTCTGCGATCCAAAGTTAACTGGTGTTTTTTTTCCCCCTTTTTTGATGTGATCTTGTTTATACATGACAGTATTGTAGAAGAGACAAAAAAAATAATGGTGCTGAGACAACATTTTACAGTCCGTGTAGCTCTGTTATTCTTCATGGGTACGACAGTATTTCAGAAGTATCATTTTAATTATAGCGTGTAATCGTCAAGTCTCATCATGCGGTTATCTTTTTAAAACAGATTTTGTTTTATACTGCTGCATATTCTGAAGAGTTGAGGTGTTTGTGAGGTGAATGAGGCGTTTGGCTCATCAGCGTCTCTCTCCGCAATCTAAACTTTTGGGTGTGTACTTGCAGCCTGAAAGTGTTTCTAGTCGGGCTGTAAGGACACGGTGAGCCGGAGGCTGTTGGGTTTACTTTGTAGTGCACGTTGTCCAAGAAACTCCCAACTGACGCCGCTTTGGTTGCGCTGTACGTGTTGCACATCCGGAGCGTGCTCTCGCGGTGTCTGACACTCACTTTTTTTGGATTGAAGGAGGCGCTTAGAATCATTGGCTTTTACCCGGTGGCCTCGTGTGGTGCCGAGACAGCATTTCTACTCCGGAGGCCTGAGATGCAAAAAACGCTAACTAGTGTTTGCGTGAGATGTTGCTCCAGAGGGGCTGTTTGGATATTAACAAAAATGAATTACGATTTATTGTCCTCAGTTAGCTTCATTTTAACAGTGATAATGGGTCTGTCTGCTTCAGTGACACTATGAAATTGCTTTGTTGTCTTTTTTTTTGTATTCACCAAGTTCTCAAGACTCTTCAAGGACAATAACAAAGAATGTTACACACACAGCACTGCAGATTAACTGGATTTACTTGATTTTACACAATTAAAGGTCATAGCCCACGGTGGTGCTGCGAGTCGCTTTGTTTCCTCTGGTCCTTTTGCAGACCAACGGTCACCACGCCGTCTATTTCCGGCTCCTGTGATTAAAGCCGCGTTGGCTGGAGCCCTGTGATCCAGCACCAGCGAGGCGTTCTACCTTCACTTAATACCATGATCAGCTGATCGGAGCAGCAGTGAGAGATGCTTTAGCGCGTTAATTACAATTAATTACAATGTGAATTAAGATTAATTAATTACACAAAAAATAACACATTAAACATTTTTTACGCATTTTTACACTTATTTTTTGCACCGCGGAATGTTTCTCACTGGATGAGTTTCGGAGGGCCGATTATACTGGAGCACCAACTAACTTGAGCACATCGAGCCTCAAGTATCACCTCAACACAAAACAATTAGCAGCTAGCGTGGACGTACAAGGACCCACACCCAACCCACACTGCACCAGATGACTGGTTTAAGGACCAGGGTAACTAAGTCCACGTCTGAAAAAATAACCAATGTTCTGAATGTACTTGAAAGTATTGGTCTACTTAAAATAACATAGTTTACAGAAGGTCTACTTACCTATAGGCTACCTGAATTTCTGAAAGTACTATATTTCTAAATATGCTATTTCTACACTTGTCTGCTGAAATTGGTTGAACAAAAATAAAAATCCATGTGAAAAAAATTACTTCTCACTGTTCTCAGGTCAAATATTTATGCAATTAAAATGCGATTAATTTTGATGAATTAATTACAAAGCCTCTAATTAGATTTATATTTTTAATCGCGTCCCGGCCCTAATAATATATATATTATATTATATATATATATAGACCTTACATATATTTTTTTATAATATATATATATGTCATTTTTAATTATAATTTAATTTTTTACCTATTTAAAAAAAATATTTTCTGTGACATTTTGTGACCCTACATATTTTGACTTTTTTCACAATATTTTTTTTCCCATGACATGACTGGAATGTTCTTAGATGGAGCAACCTACACGTCCCTGTCACTAATGCCAAATGCCCCAAATTTCTGTACTTTAAACCTTATCTGGGTTCAACCCTCAAGGGACATGGTGGCTCTTCCTAAATCCTTTTTTCGTTTTGGGTAACTGACATTTATAAAAAATCATAATGGGATATTGCCCCAGAGACGGATTGGTGCATCTTGGAGGATCAACCATGCTATTCATCCTCCCTGCATTGGTAAAGGCACAAGTGAGTTGAATTTGAATGTAACAGAGAATTGGAGGGTGGATGCACTAAAAAGGGTAAACAAATCTACACCCTGTGCCAGACTGTCAGTTTAAGGTTGTCCACAGGATGCCCTGAAGTAGACAAACATGTGATTGTCTTGAAAAATGCCCTCAGAGGCTGTAATAAGTTTCATGTCAGTGTGACCACTGAATGAGACACATCTGCTCATCTTTACTGACTCATCCAGACTACTCTCCCGTCAAAAAGGTGGAACCCTATAGGCTACGTAGCATGGCTAATAAGTGCTAAAAGCTAAATCAATTAACATCAAATTTAGTCAATTCATCATCATTCAAAAGATTCTTCATCATTCTTGACAATGCCATCATAACCAAGTGAACGCACCTTGTGTTTCTGCATAACCCCTAGGGTTTACTTCTCTGAAACAACCAGTGGGGACAATGCCCCCACAACTACATCCGCAGTAGTGCGCTCAAGACTTGGCCGCCAGTGGGATTTGAACCCACTGGCGGCGCTTACAGAGGCTTTCGGCTTCTTCTTGCACCCCTACACTACCAGTCCTGGTCACATTTTGCCGACTTTGATTCTTCTATTTAACCTTGAGCATGTGAGCTAAACCTCAAAACTCTTTTTAAATGAAATTTTCACATCTGGGCTTGAACCCACAACCTTCAAGTACAGTGCAGGGGCTTATGTCAGCAGCTCTTCCAATGTGCTACTTCACCATACACTAATCAGCCCTTTGTTTGTTGTATTTAACCTTGAGATTGCTACTCAAACCTGAAGTAAAGCCAAAGGCTGGGCTTGAACCCACAACCTACAGGGTAAGGACAGTAGCTCCTCAGCTCTTGTGCTGCACTACCTCACCATACACAAATTAATTTTTTGTTTCTCCTTTTTAACCTTGAGACTGCTACTCAAACCTCAAAACTCTTTTTAAATGCTATTGCCACATCTGGGCTTGAACCCACAACCTTCAAGTGCAGTGCAGGGGCTTATGTCAGCAGCTCTTCCGATGTGCTACTTCACCACAAACTAAACAAGCCTTTGTCTGTTGTATTTAACCTTGAGATTGCTACTCAAACCTGAAGTAAAGCCAAAGGCTCAAACCCAAGACTGGGCTTGAACCCACAACCTACAGGGTAAGGACAGTAGCTCCTCAGCTCTTGTGCTGCACTACCTCACCATACACAAATTAATTTTTTGTTTCTCCTTTTTAACCTTGAGACTGCTACTCAAACCTCAAAACTCTTTTTACATGCTATTGCCACATCTGGGCTTGAACCCACAACCTTCAAGTGCAGTGCAGGGGCTTATGTCAGCAGCTCTTCCGATGTGCTACTTCACCACAAACTAAACAAGCCTTTGTCTGTTGTATTTAACCTTGAGATTGCTACTCAAACCTGAAGTAAAGCCAAAGGCTCAAACCCAAGACTGGGCTTGAACCCACAACCTTCAAATGCAGTGCAGGGGCTTAGGTCAGCAGCTCTTCCGCTGTGCTACTTCACCACACACTAAACAAGCCTTTGTCTGTTGTATTTAACCTTGAGATTGCTACTCAAACCTGAAGTAAAGCCAAAGGCTCAAAACCAAGACTGGGCTTGAACCCACAACCTACAGGGTAAGGACAGTAGCTCCTCAGCTCTTGTGCTGCACTACCTCACCATGCACCAATGCAAATTTTGTTTCTCGTAATTAACCTTGAGACTGCTACTCACACCTCATTCAAAGCAGAAGTGATGTCTGCATGAAGGACCAAGAACCCACAACCTCAGACACCAGGTTGGAGCCTGCAGCCCTTCAGTTGTTCCTTTGTGCTATTCAAGCACATGCCTCATTGTGTCCGTTTCTCATATTAGACCTTGGGATTGTTTACTAAAACTCAAAACTGTTTCATAGTTTACAGTTTGAAGCCCTGACTGCAACCAAACCCTCCTTCTGAGAGAGCAGGTTTGAACTGAGGATCCTCCACACTTCAGCCTTCCTGCTATCTCCCTGCACTGTTCCACCACACACCTGTTGATGCTTTTGAATCCAACCTCAATTCTCATAGATTCTCAGGCTGGAATCCACAACCATTCCATACCGTTATAATAGAATTGCAGGTCAAGTAAAGTCATATAATGGCATTTCTAATAAAGCCCTAGTTGATTTCACTACTTTTATGCTGTGATCCTTATTTCACTTTTTTCGACATGTGTGCTGATGCCCGCGTGTGAATTGAGAGGATCCTTCCCGACTCCCCTATGGAGCAAAACCAGTCTGAGGGTCCTCCTCAGCTGAGTGGAGAATAAATCCCGGAAGAAATAAACACGTTTGACACACGGCACCTTGAGGAGAGAGAATCAAATCCCAAATGTGGATCAGGAAGGTCAGCTTTGATTCCACTAGAGACACCAGAACTCAAGATGATTCACAGTGTCACTGTTTAATTTAAAATTAGGGCCGGGACTTTAGCGCATTAGTCTTGCAGCGAGCGGCCGTGTTTCCTGGAGACCGAAGCGCTTCCATTTCCTTTCAGTCGATAACGAGCCTCGACACCACGGCTTGAAACGGAGATACTGATTAGTTAGATTACTGCGGTTGTGGGTGCCATGACGACCGGGGGCTCGTGTGTCTTAAGGAGCACCCTGCTCACTGATTGGCTGAAGCGCAGAGGGCACCGAGTCCCTCGGGGCAGGTGACCCGGAGCCGCTCAGTCGCTCGCCGGCTTCTTCACCTGCAGGCGATGGGTCGCTGAAGGTCGAATGTTCGGGGATTCAAAACAGGTACGTCAATCAGGGTCGCAGTGTCGGATCTATTTCAAACATTTCTCTTTAAATGAGTCTACATGGGACTATAAGAAGGGAATCTACATCTCATATTAATTCATTTCTATTTAATTACGCCCATGATCATTTATGGTGCCTCGGACCCTTTTTGTATTTCCTTTACGAGCTTCTGGCTTTTTTTTAAGCTTCTCTTTAAACACTGTGTATGATGTCGTAATGAAGTTATTTACAGTGTTTTAGTCAGTGTGTGTTATTTGCAGGCCAGTTTCAGCTGTCATCCGGAAGTGTGGCCTGAAGGACAGGTAGACTTAAAAATTAAATTGGGAAAAAAAGCTTGAGCCTTCAAAGAATACATTTAGGACGAGGTGATAAAAGCTGCTCTTTATAGTCCCATTCAAAGCAAAGCAGCGGTTCTGTTGATTGTGGCGCTGGTTACTACGCTGTGATGATAGATGTCTCTATATGGAGAAAACTGGTTAATGGCATTCTTAATAGTGTGTTGTGACCACGGAACAAACCCCGAGTCACACGGGAGCTGTGTCCTACTTAGTCAAGGCACGTGTGGTTAGAGTAAAAACATTCTATAATAGACAGATGTCAGATTCACACTCTGACCTGCGAGCTAAAATGTCATTATCCTGCCAATGGGGACATATTGTAGGGACAGGGTGACGAGGTGGGGACAGTGAACAGGAGTCCTTTTGTGTTTTTTTCCTTTCGCTCTCAGGTGCTGAAACCTCTTTTCCCTCGGATCAGACAGAGGTTCCTTTATTCTAAACCCCGAGCCCTATTCATTTTATAAAAGTTATTTATTCTGGTAAAAATGTCCTTTCAAAACCCCTTTACAGTATAAAAGTGTCCTCATCCCCAATAGGGCCAAATCCCTGATGATTGCACTACTTGTTAGCTTCTCTTTAGGTCCCACCACGTTAAAGTAATGATCAACACACACCCAGATAAACAAGGGCAACCTGGGTATCATGTAGCTTTCAGGAGATCGTTGCTGCCGTCCTCCCCTCCCTCTGAAACTGATCCGGCTGAGGAAGATTAGCCGTGGCGTGTGTGCTGTAATCGGAGTCACATGCAGTTAAGAGGACCAGTAAGAGATCGGCCAGAAGCGCCGTTGTGTCCCGTCAACACGAGAGCTGCCGTGTGTTTGATTACGTTCAGACATTTTAGCTCGTTGCCATCAGGATATCAGACCTAGAACAACAACAACAACGACAACAACAATACGGATATTGGGAAAACATCGTTAATAATTCTTACAGTGTTCATTGTTCTGGACTCTTCGCTAACATGTAATTCGTGTTATGAAGGCACAGCGCTGCACCCCATGCTGACACCGTAGGCTCATATCGTTGATGTGTTCGGAGCCCCGTTGGCATGACCCCGGGTCATCCTCACCTTACGCTCACCTGGAGCTGTCCAGGCTCCGGTGGTGCTGATTGCTCGGCTTTCCTTCCTCTCCATGTCTGCTTGCCTCTTTGGACACAAACGTGGAGTTTATTTGGCTTAAGACGCGTCTTGGGGACGCTGTTTTAATCAGTGCCTTAGCCACTGTCAAATATACACCATTAGAGAAAGTCAAAGTTATCATATATGCTACTGAGTTTTACACAGAGAACCAGTGCTGAGGGTGAGCTTCTGTTTTCTTGGGTCATCTGGACATTGTTGGAAGCTGGTCCTCTGCTCAATAACTAAAGACAGCCTGTTGGGATCTATTGGCATTGTTAGCTTCCTCCTCATTCAAGTCTATGTGAGCAATTTCTTTAGTAAATTGGCTATTTAAAAAAAAAAGGGGAAACGTTACAACATCACACTGTTAACACGTTGTGCAAACATCCTCAGTTATTTGCAATAATAATTGAAACTATTTTATGCTGATTTAAAATAGTGCTAACCTTACACAGGTAAGTAACATAAATGTTATTCTAAGTTTAGACAATTGCAAAGCATTAAATGCAAAAGTACTGCAGGAGAAGGCAATAATAATATATGATAATAGAGGAAATTCCAAATGGAAATAAGAACAATTAAAAACCTGAGGGAAGTGATCAAAAGACTGCGGTTATAATGTGCAAAACTACTTTCAAGCATTTATTCCCCTTTCACAGACTGAAACACATCTATCTGTGTCACTGAAGTGGGATGAAATAGGGCCCTAAGATGCCAAAAAGTGACACGTGGCCCGGTGGCGTTGGATCGGAGACGACGGCGACCGGCATGGACAGCGCGGGCAGCTGTGACAGCGTCCTCAGCACCAACTCGGGCTTCGTAAGTGAGCGCACCCTCACCCCACCTCATCAGCTCTACTGGCTGCTCATTATTCCAAACAACAGAAACACAAAAAAAAACAGGTCGCTGACCGAGCCCCCCCCCAAACACACGGGCTCGACCGCTCGGTCCAGAAGTGAATTGTCCCGTTCCCTCCCCGTCGCCGCGTTGCACAGAGTGACGACAGCCTTGACCACCTGTCTGCGGAGGAGAGGGCCTGTCTCATGTTTCTGGAGGAGACCATCGAGTCTTTGGACACGGAGGAAGACAGCGGGCTGTCCAACGACGAACCGGACCAGCTGCCCAGCCCGGGAAACCTCGCTAACAAAGTGGCTGACCTGTCGGCCTCCATGAGCAAGAGTGAGTTGTCCTCCGTGCAGCGTCCGCCGGGCCGTTCGTCGCTTTCTGCTCACTGACCCCGTTTGGTTTTTCAGGTTCGCAGAAACGCGCATCTCAGGAACCCCCGCAGAGCTTCCTGGTTCCCACGCCTCTCGTGGTGGCGAGCGGCCCTCCTGGATCCAAGGGAAGGGTTCCTCCAGCCAAGAACGTCAGCTTCAAGCTCCACGTCCCTCCTCCGAGCAGCAGGCCCGATCACCAACACGACCAGAGACGTTCGCAGGTGCCGCTAGAGGTGAACGTTGTGATATCTCCCCCCAGCAGAGCCAGGGACTACTCGGTTAGGAAAGCAGAAGGTCCACCTCGGGGCCCTTTGTCCTACGAGGCGCTCGTTCATCTGCGGCGGAGCGCCTCCACAAAGAAGACGCCCCTCTGTCCGACAGTGGACCACACTATAGACTTGGACAAGGGTCTTCCTGTCACAGTGGAAGGCCCCAAACTTGTATTCCCTCCGCGAACCGACAGATTCCACTCGGAGGCTCACAAGTCCAAGACCGGTCCTCCGGTGGTCCGCCCCAAACCCAAAAAGACCCACGCCGACTCATCCGTGAGAGCACAAGCCGAAGCGTCCATTACCTCGACCTCTTCTTTTAACTTCAAGAATGCGTCAGATCCCCAGGTGGTCAGACTGGAAGCTTTGCAGAAGCTGGGTCTCCTGGAAGAGCAACAGCCCAAAAGCCAGTCCGCGGGCCCACGTTTGGACCCCGAACCCAACCGATCCGCGGGAGGTCCGCCTCACGCCAACGCGTCCAGAAGCCCCTCGTTTTGCCGTCCTCAGAGCAGGCCTCTGCAGAGCAGCGCCAGCTTCCACCAGGACTCCCGGCGGGGGGGTCCCGTGCAGCCGGGGCCGGGTCCCGCTCAGCCCAACAGAGGGCGGGCCGCTGGTCTGGAGCGCTCCGTCACCCTGGACAACCGCAGAAACGGTGGCAACGGCAAAGCCTCCAACTCGGTGGGGTACACGGTGATGGTGGTGCCCGGCATGGGGGCCGATCGCAAAGAGGCCCTCAGGAAGCTGGGCCTGCTCAAGGACTGAAGCGGGCAGCGGCACAAAAGGGAGTGTTAAAGGGGGGGCGTGGCACTGGAGGAGGAGCAGGAAGGGGAAGAATTTAAAGGGCAACAACAGCACTTTTGGTAACTGTTTTAACATTCACGTCCATTCATTGTCCTCCTGTTTAAAATAGAAGAAGAAGCACCAATAGTTTGTGTTCATGCTGTTTCGTCTCATTTTCAGTTACGAGGCTCAACGTGGGACCTAATGAGCGTAAGACTGCATACATTTCTCTTTGTTTCTTTTAAATACGTCTTTGCGTCCACGTTTATGGCTCCAATTGTTTGTCTCCCCAATAGAAAGAAAGTGAAGACAGTGACGCGACCCATATTGTAACTTTGCATTGATCGTGTTCCTTCCTCATTATACTGCCCTTAACGTGCTGCTCCGGTACATTAACCCAAACCAAACGGATCGGATTGTTTAGAACTAGAGTTCACACATGTGCCTTTAAGTGCATTCCTTGGAAAACTGTTGTAAAACTGAGAGTTTTGGGTTGTTTTCTAATATTTCATAACGATTAGCAACGTGTTATTATGGAGATCTGATGCATCATTAACTCACGACTTGTTTCTGCTACTATTTTATACAAAATGTTTGAAGGTGTTTAATGATAATGTCATTATGTTTTACACACTCTTTATCTTTTAATCTCCATAGAAATCAGAAAATAAAGAAGTCCTCATTACATAGACTGCATATTGTTCTTTTTTTAATTCTCACCGGTACAAACACAGTCCATATGTGTTATATGTCCATGTATATGTCATTTTACATTTTTGCAGCTTTGTTTCTGAAACTGTCCGTTTATACTGTTGGACTTTTTAATGTGATTAACTGGAGCTCATAATAGTTGAGTTGAGCCAAACTGTCATCCTTGCTGACCCGCAGGGTGGCAGCAGGTCACTTCCACGACCCCCATGAGCCCCGCGACTCATCCGACAGGGACACAGCTCAGCTGCTCGATCCCATTATCCCACTTAGCAGACCTGCGCCTCTCCTTTCTCGGGTTTTCTCATTAAACATCTGCATGTAAGACTCCTGCTGGCTTTCTTCTGGAGGCTCGGCGCTTGTTGTGCACCGGTGACAACAAAAGGCCACCAACGGCTGAAGAAATCAGGCCACAAGCCACGTGTAGAAATAGGAAACTATGAAAAGTTTTGAGATCATCGGTGGAGACGCATACGATGCAACCGCGCTATTTTAAATAACTCATCGTTATCTTCAGCTTGAAGGATTTCACATTCATGGCTCTCTCTTTATCGGGGGTTAAGTGAGAATAACACACCGCTGACCCCAGAGGTCGTACTGTGTGTACCGTATTTTCGCGACTATACGGCGCACTGAATTACAAGGCGCACCTTCAATAAATCGCCAATTTTAGAACTATTTTCATATATAGAGCGCACCGGATCACAAGGCGCATAGAAGTAACTGCAGTGAAACGTTTGACTGGGGCTGCGTTATGCATCCACTAGATCGGGCTGTGCTAAATCAAACGTTATTAAGCGTTCTGAAAACTCTTCACTCCCATGGAAACGTTGTTCAAACGTTAATGTGGATATTAACAATATCTCTGAACCTCCAACTTTAGTTCTTGATTAATGAAAACATTCTTGGCAAATGCTTTGGTGCATCTTGCACCGAGAGGCAGCGCTGGAACAGACGGTGGCGCCTCGCGTCAGCGCGATCCCGACATCCAACTACGAGCTTTAATGTACTGTAGCGACTCTCGCTAATGAATCTCTGGACAATGTGCTTATCTTCTGGT
Organism: Pungitius pungitius; assembly: GCF_949316345.1. Taxonomy (NCBI): domain Eukaryota; kingdom Metazoa; phylum Chordata; class Actinopteri; order Perciformes; family Gasterosteidae; genus Pungitius; species Pungitius pungitius. The sequence goes on from NC_084907.1 coordinate 1,959,868, forward strand.
TTTATTGTGGAGAAACAGGCTCCTGTCGGCCGTAGCCTGCGCCGAACAAAAACACACCATCGCTCTCCAAAACAACAACAATTCCCGCGTCCCCATAGGTGGCACTAAGATGACTGACGTCACATAGTGCGCCCTTCACTGACCATCCCAAAACTCTGTAAAGTGCAACGCCGCTCCAGAACATGAAAACAAAGTCAGTTACAATACGCTGTTGGAGCTGGAATTACCGCGGCTGCTGGCACCAGACTTTCTCTCCAATGGATCCTCGTTAACCAGTATGGATCAACCAATTGAGCCATATATACGGCGCTCCGGATTAGAAGGCGCACGCGCCGTTTTTTTAGAAAAAAAAGGATTTTAAGTGCGCCTTATAGTCGCGAAAATACGGTAATAAGAGATCACCGTCTACTACCTGTCGATGCTGCTGCCATGACAACAGCCCCCCCCCCCCCCTGGACTGTGTGACTGGGGGAGATCTCATGTGTTAATACCTTGTTACCACACAGTCAGTGTGTTTGAAATGTCAGTTTGCAGAGTAAAAGGAGTCCGGCCACCACGTGGATACGTTCTTTATTTTATTTCTTTACAAATCAGCAGCAACCGCCACACACATCACAGGGAATCTGGACATTGAGTCTGACAAGTGCAAAAAAAACTTCAAGTATCATAGTGTAGGTAGTATTTTGTTTAAAATCAACATTGAAATAGTGAATCTAAACCAAATGAGACTTGCGGCGTCGAGGAACTGGGCCTCAACGTTTTTGGTTTGGATATGAAAATGAATAAATATATTTAGGATTTTGCTGTATGTGAGCAGTGTTTTGAGTCCAAAGTCATTCAGGTGACGGGAAAAAGAGCCTTTTTCAAATCCCCTCGTTGTGGATGTGAGATTTGCTCTTTTTGCGCCTCACCTTAGCGTTGGACACCGGGACGTCCAGCGACTCCAGGCGGAAGGGGCGCGGCGGGGCGGAGTCAGTGCTGATGGGCGGGGTCACGGCCCCCCTAACCGGGGGAGGAGGGCGGAGGACTGCGAGAGAGGAGCGCCATCAGCAGGGTCAACCCAAAAATACCAGTAAAGTGTTCAGAATGTGTCTGTGTGATCTTTATATAAATCGTATATAAATATAAAGATCACATAATATGGTCTTTATGCACATCAACGCGGCGCTGTCCTGTCTTACCGTGTCCCCTGGCCGCGTCCCGTCCCAGCAGATGGATCGCTCTCTTCGACCTGAAGTAGCTGCTGGCAAAGTTCTCGCTGTCGCTCCGGTCCAGCATCTCCCTGTACCGGTCCCCCTCCTCCTCCTCCTGCTGCTCCTCCTCTAACTCCCCCTCCGCCTCCTCATCGGCCTGCCGAGAAACAGACACGAGGTCAGGGCTCCGTGGCAACCGCTTCTGCGTGTGAGATTTAAAAAAAACACGTGGACCTACTGCGGACGGCACTCCACCGTCCCTCGCTGGACCCCTTCCGGGTGACAGCTTGGGCGTCGCCGCTGTGTGAGGGAACGAACGCGAGATCCGATTTAAAAGGAGGCTAATGCGGTGACACGCACAGATCTGCACTCACGGGCCTCCCCCCCCCGCCCCCCGCTCCGTACCTGCAGGCAGCGTCGTTTTCTGCACCACGACATCAGGCAGCCTCCAGGTGGCGCCCTCCTCGTCCCACGCCGCGTCTTTCTTCAAGCGGTCCAGGTTGCTGTAGTTGCAGTCGCGGCGCACCAGGGGCACCATGCGCTCCAGCAGGCCGTGCAGTAGGCGGCCCTCCCTCTCCAGCCGCCGGATGGTGGCCAGGTAGTCGTCCCTCTCCACCTCGAACTCGGCCTGCAGGTCGCGGATCTCCAGCTTGGCCGCTTTCAGCTGTCACAACGGGCCGGTCGTTTCAACACCACCAGTAGCTCGAGAGGCTGATGCAAGATGTTAAACATTGCTCCAAACCGCACCGCTTGCCGCCGTGATTGCCCCGCAGCCCGCTGACACCCACCTTGCCCTGGACCTTGACCAGAGCTTGACTCTTGGCGTGCACCTCCTCCTGGATGGAGTTGTAGACGTTCAGCAGCACGTTTTCGCTGTCCTCGCTGTCCTCGGACAGAGCGCGGATGAGGTGCACCTTCCTCTGGTCAGCAAGGTTCCTCCTGTGCCTCTGCCTCTGCTTCAACTCGTTGTTCCTGGCCTGCTCGCCTCCAACCACCTCCTGCTCCAGCTGCTGCAGTCTGGGGACAGACGCACCAATGGAAACCTGCCCTCTAGTGGACAAACTATCTGAGTAGACAATGTTTCTGATGGCATTTGTGTTCCCCCTGATACAGGAAAGCCCAAAGTGACGGGCCGGACGTCCTTTTAGCATGACTCCATACTCTCGATCTTGACAAAGCGCTTCGTGGTAAAGTGCGACGGGGGGCTGATGGGGTGGTTTGTGTGTATACGATGTTTGCGCACACACCTTTCCAGGACGTGTTGCTGGTCCGGAAGCCCCGCAGCGGCGTCATGAGAGTCGGCGCCAGGGTTTTTTTGGACCCTGGCGGCTGGTACAGTGGGCTGGCTCACCAACACGAGGAAATCACACCCCATGAGTTTCATAATAATAATAATAATAGTTCTATTTTCCACGCTGTGGTTTGGGTGGTGAATGAGTCATTTCAAAATGTTAATTAGAGATGGAAGGTGCTGGTGGACAGTACCTTGGTCATGGGAGGTTCTCCACATGTGCTGTGGCACGTGGGATCACGGGTGGGGCCCAACTCTTCCACAACATCCTCCGTCACACAGCTGCAGCTCGCTGATGCAGAGGAACAATGGAGATAAAGACCAACAACGACATGGTATTGAATAACTTCTCGCCGGTGAGCACTGAGACAAATGTAGGAGCTATATTTACATTGTGGAGATGAACTTCCGTTCCCATCCCTCGGATGGACGGAGCCCCCCCTGCTGGCTCCAGCCTCTTCCAGACGGGGCAGCTTGGATTCAAAAGAGGAGCGCAGCGCGGCCATGTCCTCCTGCAGCTTGGCTCTGGACCGCTGCTCCGCGTTGTACTCGGCCTGCAGCTTGGCCAGCCTCACTTCGTACTCCTGAGGTTCGAGAGAGCACAGTGCGCCCCCCCCCCCTCGTAAGTCACCGCGTTCTCACACAAAGCCTCCGTGGGACGGGGACGTGATATAGTGGCGTGGGAACGGACAGCGGTTGCCTCTTTAATCTTCTCCGCTTCTGTGCTGGTGGGTTGCGGCCCTGAGGGACCGGCGGGGGGCGCCTCGGACACCGGACCAGCCAGCGGAGCTGCACCGTGACCACAAACAAATAGAACATTTAAAGCTTTTGGAAACTAAATGAAATATGTGGAAATATGTTGCTCCCCTTTCATTTAAAGGCTGGTTACGGAAGAATCTGTCACTCACGCGCGGGGCCCAGCTTGCCTGAGACGAGGGCCCGCAGCTTCTTGATCTCCTCCTGATACTCCCGGAGCAGAGCGTCCTTGGGGTCCTCGTTGATGCGAGGCCGGTTCTGGATGCTCTTGGCCCGGTTGGCGTAGCGCAGCGTGCTCAGGCTCTCCTCATAGTTGTTGTCCGCGGGCGAGAGGCAGGCGATCATCAAGGTGCGCGTGTTCCCCCCCAGGGAGTCCTGCAGCAGCCGGGTCAGCTTGGAGTCCCGGTAGGGGACGTGCTTGGAGCGGCCGTCCACCAGAGCCGAGATGACGTTGCCCAGGGCCGAGAGCGACAGGTTGATCTTGGTGGCCTCGCGGAGTCGCTCGCCCGTGGCGCCGGTCTTGGACTGGCGCTCACTCCCGGCCAGGTCGACCAGGTTGAGTTTACCTGCTCGTAGGCGGTCCTGGCCGCCTGCGTCTGAAGGGGGGGGGGGGGGCAGAGGGTGACGATACCGAGTGATGTGCCATGATAACGGTTCTCCTTGCATCATCATTATCGTTGTTTACGAATGAATCATATTGGTTAGCCATATATTTTCTTATTCTTTGTATAACTGAGTAGCATTTTTGAAATGCATTTAAATTACAAGGAGAAATCACTGTATGTGGAGACTGAGCTGAGACACAAAGAGACACAAAGAGACACAATGAGGCTAAAGGGCCAATTTATGTTTGTTGTTCACAAACATGTCGCCTTGCTGAATAGAGTTAATCAATGTTTGGGTCTTTTATTGTCCAATTTCTTTTGAAAACAACATATTTATGACCCTTTTGAACAAGGAATTAAGGTTAAAATATGAATTCCAGGTGAAGCAGGTGCCCAAAAAAATGATGGCAGATGAATCTTAACACACTAATCCCGCTCTTTGATTGAAACCACCTCTTCCACACAAGATTATACATATATTTAACATGTTACAGCCGTTGTGTCATGGTGGGTGGGTGTGTGTGTGTGTGTGTGTGTGTCCACCTGTGTTGTAGATCTCCAAATGGATGGTGAAGATGGAGTGCGAGCGCGACGAATCCTTGTTCATCAGCGTGAAGCCCACCGCCCGGTTCCGCCAGCCTTGCTCGACGATCCTCTCGCACTCGCCCACGCTGTGCACCGTGCGCACGGAGAGGTCGCGCACGTGCACGCCTCGCTCCGGATGCTCTTTCAGCTGAGCGTTCATCAGCCACAATAAATAAATAAATAAATAAATAAAACCTTTGTGCAAACAACCTTGACCTTTGAGATACTGTGCAACTATACGTGAGTCAAAGTCACCATGGCAACAGAGTATTGCACAACACCCTGTCAGGGAACACTGTGCTGCTTATTGATAAAAGTTTAATCATGACTGAATATGTTCGGCTTCTGATGTTACACGGTGTGTTGTTTGTTAAAAAGCTTCAAGAGACTTGCCTCCAATCTCTGCTTGGTGTCACTACCCAAAAGGTCTCGGATCTCTTCATTGTAAATCTCCAGGTAGGAGGCCCTCACCAGGAACTTGGTGTTCTCTGCACACTGGTTTGCACAAAAGCAGAACACGCGTCAATTTATCTTCACAAGCCTGGACCGAAGAACAAGAACCACTGAAGCAAGTGTGCATTCCACCACAACAGAAGAGACACCTGCACCGGAACAAATACATCCAGTTACGTTGCAAATTAAAAAAAAAAACTACAGTTTTCACAACTCACCTGAATACTCTCAAAGATGTGCTCAAAGGCTCTTGGAATGACCCCCCTCTGGGCCGCGGGATCGGACACCCCCTGCATGGTGAAAGACTTCCCACTTCCAGTTTGTCCATAGGCAAAGATGGTCCCGTTGTATCCCTCAGTGACACCCTGCAGAAGAAGAAGACAACGGGTGACTCACAGCACGTTAGAACCACAGCTGGGGGGGGGGGGGGGGGCAATTGGAGGTGTCCGCGGAGTTCACCTCCACCAAAGAGTAGGCGGTCTCGTTGTACATCTGCTCGGTGGTCTGATCCAGGAAGTAGGTGCCGTCGAAGGTGAAGTGTTTCGGGGGCTCGTCGGCCGCCCCGGGCTTCTCTATGGAGCACTGGCACCGGCGCAGGTCCACGGACAGCACCACGTCCGAGCCGAGGGCCCGCTCCCGGGCGTTCAGGGGCCGGCACCGGACCACCACCTTCACCGACTCGGACCCCATGCCCACATCCGCGGAGGCGTCTAACGAAGCGTCACAAGAACACGAGAAGGTCGGAGATCGGGGGGGGGGGGGGGGGGGACGAGGGCTGTCGTTACTGGAGCTACACGTCGCTTAACCTTCCTGCGGCGTTGTGAGGTTGCTTAGCAACCGCTGAGAGACGGAAGTCAGCCCTTGTCCCCTGATCACCGACCGAAGGGTCAGTGAGTTATGTGTATATATATATATATATATATATATATATATATATATAAATATAAAATATAATATGTTCTTCTCCATGTGCTTTAGCCAACTTGTCATCTTCCTAAACTTAGTTCCCCCTATTTTTAATATTAACTTCATACGGAGTATTATGAGCTTCATTAATTTATTCAGTGCACAAGAATCTCCTTTCGAGCTCATTCACACATTTAAATCCAACCCAGGTAGATGCTTGCGCTGTAGGCCCCACGGTTCTAACGGTCCCTCGAGATGGATGGGAAACAATACTTTTGCTGGATTTGGTTTGAAAACATTTAATCTCAAACAGGGATCATCCATATGAAAATTGTTAGACTTATGAAATGTGATAAGATGGCGGCGTTTTGGACCAATAAAGAATCTCACATATCATCTAATGTCATATAACTCTATGCAGTAAACTGTGACCTGACGAACTTTAAACACTGATCATTTGAACGTGTCCTTTCTTAGGAGCCAGAAAAAAAGACAAAAAAAGACCCAAAAAAATCAAAGGAAAACAATGATTGAATATTCTTTTGTAAAAACAAAGAAAAAAATTCACGTCGTAACATTTCAAGTCGTGACAAAATCCCCACACACAAATAAGAACACTTAAAAAATATTAAAAAGCAGCAAGAACCCTCTGATGAACAGGTGCACTGGACGTTAGGCACCAACCCCGGTAACAGGTGCATAGTTAGTGAAGACTCCCAAACGCATAAGTAAAGGCAGGAGATTATATCTGTGCAAAATAGAATGGATAAGTGTCACTTTTTGGGGGGTTGGCAACCTCTGGATCCAGTGTGTGTGTGTGTGTGTGTCGCTTCCTCTGGTCCCTTTAGAGCTGGTCCTTCTCAGGCGCCCCGCCGGCGTGTTCCTCCCACTCGTAGCAGTGGTTGACCCGGGCACAGCTCAGCAGACACGCCGCCTCGCCCCGGCTCTCCGTGTAGTGCTCGATCAGCTCCGCCAGGGAGCAGAACTCAGTCCCGTGGGTCTGCCACAGAGAGACAGAAACACGCGGTGAAACCACGGGGAGCTGGTGGTGGGACGTCTTCATCGCGCTGGTTTTTTTATGGGAGATTCTCTCCGTGCTCACGTTGAGTAGAGGACGACTAAGGGGTGATGCTGCTGTGTTATAAGAGATGACTTGCATACAAACCTTATTTAAAACATATATTACAAGAGGAATGTTCACACAGACTGAAGTGGAAAAGGAGTCAAAGCACATGCTTGAGGGGTCCACCCATCTACTTTGTAGATCAAGTTAAACGTTTCCTTCTCAACTTGGTAAAACACCACAAAGATACGAGTCAAATCTTGACGAGACAACCACCTCCAGCAGGAATTTCCCTTGGCCGGCGTTCTCGATGAGCAGCGTGATGAGTCCGGAGGGCGCGCGGATGATCAGAGAGCCACACTGGGGCTTTTTAGGATGAGGACACAGGAGGTACGATCCCAGAACATCGTCCGCCAGCAGGGAACAGCTGCTTTCACTGGAACACAGACGGACACGTTAGGAGACCCACGACAAACAACCCCCCGCCCCCCCCCCTAACCCCACCCCACCCAAAGGCCGACGCGAGCGCTCACGTTGCGATCCCGGCACAGCACCACACCGCCTGCGCCAGAGCTTCTTCAGTCTCGGCCAATCTGGGTGCCCGGGTTCTTCTCACAAGCCCTTCTTCCTTGTGCTGCCCTGATTCAGAGGAGAGGAGGAGTCCTCGTGAGAGAGAAAGAGTCCAGGTGCGAACAAAAAGGGGGTGGGGGGGGGGGCGCGTTTGTGTGTGTGTCTTTAAAAGCTTGTGAAGAATTCACTTAACGGTGAGAAGCTGCAGAAAAATGACCACAAACGACCATTAATCCACCACCTCAAAGTGGCCCAATTCCCCCCCCAAAAAACGACCTCCTGACACCACAGCAGACAGTGAGTGGCCCATCACCTGGACACATATATGAAGGGGGGTGTACTTTACCTAAATAACTCTTTGACTCTTGAAAGCGCTCTGTGAATGCTCTGCCCACCTGGTGACCCCCTCAGGTGCCACTGAACGGAGCGCTGCCTGAGCGGCGTGAAGGTGAAGGAGCGGTAGGCCCCGGAGCGCAGCGCCTTGGTGCGCATGGCCTTCTTTCGCACCAGCGAGGGCGAGGAGGTGGGGAAGGCCTCGCCGCGGACGGCACGCAGCTCATCAGAGGGCTGTGGGTTCTTCTGCAGGGGGGGGAGAGAGACACTGGGGTTAAGGCGAAGAGAAACAGGGGAAATTCGAACGAGTGAATGGCGCCAAGGGCGTTCGGGCACCGTAGTCCCCGGCAACAACCCCTGGAACGGGGCTCTCCTGAAGGAGACCAGCGCGCTGACGCTGAGGGGGAAGCCGTGGTTGAGCAGGGAGGGGTTGCGTCGAGGCAGCGGGCCCCCCGCGGCGTCCTCCTGGGCCTCCTCCGGGTGCTTCTCCAGGTAACGCAGCTGGAAGCAGCGGCACAGCAGCAGGTTCAGGAACTGCGCCTGCAGGAGGGAACGTCCCAAGTGGCACCATCAAAAGCTGGATTCCACCCTCCGGCATAAAAAATAAATAAATAAATAAAAGAGAAATAAGCGCAGACTGCGGCTGAGCTACTCGCCGCTCTGGAGTGCCTGGCCCGATAGAGGTGGCAGTACAGCTGGGCGTCGGCGCGGCCCGGGTTGTGGGAGACGAAGGCGAACTGGGCGTCCGAGGACCTCGCCGTGGACAGGGAGACGCGGCGCAGGGCGTGAGCCATCAGCAGCGTCTGAGGACGGAGACGCCCGCGCTCGTTTTAACACGCGCTGTGTGCGTGTGTGTGTGTGTGTGTGCGTGCGTGTGTGCGTGTGCGTGTGTGTGTGCGTGTTCACACGTACCGTTTCATCCTCATCGTACATTTTCACCCCTTTGACGGAGAACTTGAGGGACACGGGCCTCCGCCTGTCGCACGCCTGACGGAGGGCGAACCGACACGTTACGCGTTGCCACAGTCGCGAGCTGTTAACATTTTGGGGGGGGGGAGGGGGGGGGACTCACTCTGAGGGACTTGAGCTGCGTGTGCAGCAGCTTCATCTGGTCGTCCAGGCAGCGGTCGTCCACAGGAAATGAGCCCACGTACTTTTTTTTTTTTTTTATCCCGGGAGAGAGAGGCGAGTTTAGGCCAAAACAGAACAAAGATAAACACCTTAAAATGTAAATTTAAAAAAAAAGAAAAAAGGAGAGAGATTACGTCTGCTGATACGGTCACTGCACCGTCCTGTCTGACCGGGGCCTCGCCCATGCTGCCCCCCCACGCTCACCTGTGTGGAAGCAAACCACAAGAAGAGCTCAAGTTAACAAACGCACCCTGTCAAAACAAGATTTTAAACATTTAAGAGATATTAGAAAAATGATAAAATTAAAGTCCAGTAATGTCAAAGTTTGTTCCACTTCGAATTAACTACGGGAGGAGGAGGGTTACCTGGGACTGTTCACCTGGGATTTGGGATTATTCGGGCGTCACAAAGTCGCTGCTGACGCAAAACTTACGGTTTTAATTTCACGGAGAGGTCTCCGTTGAACCGCTTCCGCCCCGTTTGTTTCGGTGCGTGCGTGTGCGTGTGTGTGTGTGTGTGTGTGTCACAACTCACAGCTCAGGTGGTACCGAGCCTTCGAACTCGCAGAAACTCCGAAACGAACCGGGCCGCCCGGGTCCGGGTCCTCTTCGCACGGGGCAGTCGACGCGCTCCCTGCGGCTTCACCTGCTGCCGCTCCGCGGTGGTCCAGGTGTGCTGCTGTGCCCCAGGAGGGGGGGGGGGGGGGGGGGGGGGCGGTCCCGGAGGGGAAGAAACCGGGGGAGGAGAAGGAAGGCGGGGAGATGAATCACTCCTCTCCCTCCCTGCTGCCGTCTGCTTTTCTTCCTCCACATTCCAGCTCGTGTCGCAATCAGCCCTGTGACGTCACACGTGGATTACTCGCTTTACATTTTCTCTTTAAATTGAAATCTCCACAAACTGAGCCGCTCTGCTGTGACTGAGGAGAAGTTTGCCTTGAATAGTTTTTCTTTTAACTTGTCTTGATCATACAGAACAGATCTATAATTATATATTAAAATTAGGGCCGGGACTCAATTAAAAATATTAATCTAATTAATTAGAGGCTTTGTAATTAATTAATCAAAATGAATCGCATAAATATTTGACCTGAGAACAGTGAGAAGTAATTTTTTTCACATGGATTTTCATTTTTGTTCAACCAATTCCAGCAGACAAGTGTGGTGTGTTGTGGATTCCAGCCTGAGAATCTATGAGAATTGAGGTTGGATTCAAAAGCATCAACAGGTGTGTGGTGGAACAGTGCAGGGAGATAGCAGGAAGGCTGAAGTGTGGAGGATCCTCAGTTCAAACCTGCTCTCTCAGAAGGAGGGTTTGGTTGCCCTTCATGCAGACATCACTTCTGCTTTGAATGAGGTTTGAGTAGCAGTCTCAAGGTTAAATAGGAGAAACAAATATTTAATTTGTGCATGGTGAGGTAGTGCAGCACAAGAGCTGAGGAGCTACTGTCCTTACCTTGTAGGTTGTGGGTTCAACCCCAGCCTTTGGCTTTACTTCAGGTTTGAGTAGCAATCTCAAGGTTAAATAGAAGAATCAAAGTTGGCAAAATGTGACCAGGACTGGTAGTGTAGGGGTGCAAGAAGGAGCTTATTACAGCCTCTGAGGGCATTTTTCAAGACAATCACATGTTTGTCTACTTCAGGGCATCCTGTGGACAACCTTAAACTGACAGTCTGGCACAGGGTGTAGATTTGTTTACCCTTTTTAGTGCATCCACCCTCCAATTCTCTGTTACGTTCAAATTCAACTCACTTGTGCCTTTACCAATGCAGGGAGGATGAATAGCATGGTTGATCCTCCAAGATGCACCAATCCGTCTCTGGGGCAAAATCCCATTATGATTTTTTATAAATGTCAGTTACCCAAAACTAAAAAAGGATTTAGGAAGAGCCACCATGTCCCTTGAGGGTTGAACCCAGATAAGGTTTAAAGTACAGAAATTTGGGGCATTTGGCATTAGTGACAGGGACGTGTAGGTTGCTCCATCTAAGATCATTCCAGTCATGTCATGGGAAAAAAAATATTGTGAAAAAAGTCAAAATATGTAGGGTCAAAAAAAAAAAAGTCAAAAGTTTTTTTTAAAATAGGTAAAAAATTATAAAAAATCTATGTAAGGTCCATATATATAATATATATATAAAATTATATATTAGATTGTTTTTACACTTTTGTAAATGTGCGTTTTGAACGAGTAAATACTTCCCCGGATTCTTTTCGGGACATTTTGTCGTGTTTTTGTTTTAATTTAACCAGCTCCATTATACACACAAACAAGTTCAGTTTGGGAACCACTGGTACATACATTTTATACTAAATATAATCTTATTTTTAAACTTTGCATGTACAATCTCACTCTGAAACTGAACCAGTAGCCTAAGCTATTGGATTTATACACACACGTAAGGGGGGGTAAAATGTACAAATCTATGCTTTGGTAAATGAATCATTTATGCATCTCTGATTTCTGGAATCAAGAAAATGTGCTGTGCATGTTGAAATTCTCCAATGATACATAAAACACTACAAGAGTTTACAAATATAGCCATTTTATTAATGACCTGGGAAAAAAAGCTTAACAACACAAGGATTACATGCATGCAGGGTATTATCCTCCTTTTTCTTATTAACACATCTCTTGCAGCTGTGAAGCAATAAAATGTTCTTGCTTAATATAGACACGTATCAAAAAAGACATTTTCCCCTTAAGTGTTTAAAATTAATTCTAACAATGTTTTCTACTTTAAGTCATCAACCTGTCAGCTGCAGGCAAAATATTTTCTAAGGGAATTTCTTTTATGCTAAATCAAATTATGTAAACAATAATTCATAATTAAAAAGGATGGATAACAATTCAAATTACAATAAAACATTGTTTTATCCCCTAAATCTGTTTTATAAAATATTAGGAACCATTAACTTTTCAAACCCATATAAATTAATTAAAAAGGACATTTTTGATTTGATTTTAGGAACGTGTGCTGCCAACAGGTGAAGAGCGGGGTATAAAAACGGAGGTCACTACACGGCTCTAGTCGCAGTCTGGGGGGGACCTCGCCATCCTGGCAGCTGGTCACACATCTGTTTGACGGCTAACCCGAGCTTCTCTACACACCGTGGTTCAAAAACGGAAAAAAATAAAAATATCCAAGAGCTTTCAGTGTACAGTCAAAACTGGGAAGGAGAACGTTCTTATTCTACAATAGAAACAACCAATCAAAAAGAAAGAAAACTACGGCCCTGTTTAACGAGGGAGCCAAACAAAGCGCCTCAGTATTTCCCCCTCTTGGACCTGCGAGCGGACGTCTTCCTCCCCGCCTCCTTTTTGACCGCTGCTTTCAGCGGCGTTGTCTTTGCGGGCGCGGAGCGCCTGGCCCCCCCTTTGGCCGCCGCCTTTCCACCCGCGGGCCTCTCGGGGCGGGAGTCCTCGGTTTTTGACCGCTTGGACCCGCTCGTCGTCGTTTCCTTGGCGACGACGGCCTCCTCGGGGGACGACTCCCTCGACGCCGGCCGCTTGGCCCCCCGTTTGGTCGGCTTCCTGGCGGCCGGCGCTCTGGGCCGTTTTGCAGCGGGAGCTTTCTTGGCTGGCGCGGCTTTAGGGGGCGGCGTGGGATCCTTCGCCACGGCCGACGGTTTCCTTCCCTCTCGCTTGGCCGAGGACGCCGCCTTCTTGACCGGAGACGTCTTGACCGGAGTCTTCTTGACCGGAGTCTTCTTGGCGAGGGAGCGTCCCCGTCCTTTAGCTTTCGACTTACTAGAGCTCCGCGACTTCTTGGCTGCAGGGGGGCGTTTCACCTTGGGTGGGGGCCTCTTTGGTGATTTTCTAAAAGCAATTTGAACAGTGAGCTTTTTAAATCTTACGGTCTCATCAGAGAATACATTGTTTTCAAGTTCCTTTTCACACCCACCTTTTCCGAGAGGGAGCTTCGTCCTCAGACTCAGACTCCTCCTCCTCTTCTTCTTCCTCCTCCTCTGAAGAAGAATGAACCGTCCGCCTCCCCCTGGCTGGCGGGTTTTTCTTTGCTTGGTCGTTGAACTTGTCTGGGTACAGGATGGTGGGGCTAAAGAGAAGAAGAAGAAGACGACAATCCTCAGGGTTTCTCCCTTTCAGCTGTTATCTCCTCCAAAGCTTCCACCTTGGCGGCTTTTGGTGGAATCATAAAATCAATCGAACTCCGATCACAGCAGAGACATTGCCGCTCTCGGCCCCTCCCTTTCCTCCTCACCCAATCCCGACTGGACCTCTGGATGACAGCGTCCTGTACGGCACATCCACCGAAACCATCAACACCCCCCCTCCCCGAGCACCACTCACAAATAAACCAGCAAGGCAGGGGCCGTACCTCGGGTAGAAGGGGAACGAGAGCTGGTAGGTTCCTGTGAAGCCGTGACCGGTGATCTGCTCCATCCAGCCGAGCACTTTGCACTTGGTCAGGGTCCTCCTCAGACTGGCCACTAAAGACAAGCGGCCTTTACTAAACGAGCACTTAGGAGGGCACATGGCTTTTCAGGTTAAAAAAAAACTAAAAACAGCTTTGTTGAGCCCGGGCTGCTCACCTAATCTGTACTCCTTTGTGTCCTTGTTGGCGTCCACTAGGTATTTGCGCAGAGTGGTGGTGCTGCAGGTTTTGGGTTCGTTCATGGCCGTGATGGCGGCTGTGATGGCGTCCTCCAAGCTGCTGCCCTTCAGCAGGACCTGATTACCGGCGCGCTTCAGCTGCGGGACAAGAACATCGTTAGCGCGTCGGGCCGCGAGTCCGTGGCTTGGAGCCCCTCGGCAGCAGATCAAGGGCAAAGCGTTGATTTAAAAATAATAATAAGATATGCTACGAGTCATTTTGAAAACAAAAAGTTATGCAACTTCTGTGCAGATCTTTACCTGGAATGTGCCGTTAGCTCCTTTCCCGGTGATTTGCTCCAGATGTCCTTTCTCCACGGCCTTCACCAGGGCCGACTTGAGTATATCCGGCCTGAGGGCCGATTAACGTTACACTTTAAAAACGTCAATGAGCACGTAGGATTTAGTTGTCCGCTACGCGTCGGCTCAGCGGTGAATTCATTCATTCATTCATTCATTATCACGGTCAGATTAGACAACGTTCTAACGTTTTTTCCTGTACCGGTTTTGGATGTTTAAGTTGGGGAAGTGCTGCTCCAGGTATTTCTTGATCAGGCAGTAGGAGGCCTCTTTGGGCTCACAGAGCCGAGTGATGATGAGAGGAAGAGCGTCTCCCAGAGCCTCGACATTCACGGCTGCTTTCTGCAACGAAAGCAAAGACCATTACAGACCAACCGAAGGGGAGCAAAGCGTGATTTGCAAATGTTACAGAAGAAAACCTTTGTGTCCATTAGATATGAAGCTAACAAAGAGGCTCGAAGCGGTGCTGAGAGACTCTGAGCCCGCTAATTAACACGTTTGTGCGACGTACCTTCGGGGAGGCGGAGATCTTCCCGATGGCGAAGGTTCCCGAAAGGCCTTTCCCCGTGAGCTGTGTGAGGCGAGAGCAAGAACCAGAGTAAGTAGACCCGACACGTCTCCCGTGTTCCCCCACACACACACACACGTATTAAGCATCTGTGAAATAAAGCAGCTCCAACTCAGGGGTCACCAAAAGGAACCCGACCTCAAACCGACAACTCACTGTAATCCTCTCAGGACTCTGGTCAGCTTCAATGTTCCCTTTCTGTAGGTTTGTCATTAAGGATCAAAGCTTTGATGATGCCTTCATCTACATCTTCGTGTTGGGAGCAAGTAAGAAAATAAAAAGAGTCACTACTCCGTACCTGTTTGATGGTTCCCTTCTCCAAATGTTTCTTCATTGCTTTCTTGATGAGAAACTTCTTGTTGTCGAGCTCCATCTCCGGGTATTTCTTCTGAATGTATTTCATGAAGCCTTGGTATGAAACTCCCGACTTGTCATTTGAAGACTGCAAAGAGGGGAAGAGGTCAGATAACCCGCTGCGTGGCAGGCGCCTCGATGGAGTCGCTGGGTTCCCTACGCACCGTGATGGCTTCGATGAGAACGCTGTCCACTCGGTTGTTGCCTGCGAAGGTGGCGACGGGAAGCCTTTTGCCAGCAGCGAGTGTCGCCCACGCGGGAATCGTCCTCTTCACCTTCTTGCCTTTGGCTTTCGCGGACTTGTAGCCGTCTTTCAACCTGCCGCCGAAGACAAGAAAAAAAAAAAAAAAAAAAAAGGAGCAAGATACAAGTTGAGTGAAGCGTTTGGTTCCGTCAGAAGCGATATTTCACTGTGATTTCTACCACCCTTATCTCTAGCACATCCTCACCTTAGTAGGAGAACATAGCAGTGTGTTGCACACTGTCCGGCCGCGCAGTCCCTGCATTTGTCCCTTTGCCACCGACGGGAAAGACAAAATGAAGTTTGAGAACATCCGTCTTAGTGATCAGCATGTCATTCCACCCTTCCTGGATGGCTACGCTAGCGTACTACGTGAAGGAGAAATTCACCAGTATAATAAGTCGTCATCACCATGGAAAGCCGGGTCGAATGTCCCCTTCATACCTGAAGGACAGCTGCATGTGGACTTGTTTGTACTACTAAGTGTTTTCTTCCAAAGTAGAAGCACACAGTAAGTTAACAGTATACAGTTTAGTTGCGTCATTGCTTTGGTTCCTTTTTGTTAGTTATTTAACGTTAACTTGAATTCAAATTGGTTTCAAGTAACCGTATGAATCACAGTTTATTGCAGCGAAGGTTCCGACCGGCAGTGGCCTCGGTGGCGCGTGATGCTCGGCACTCAACCGACCACGGAGCGAGGGAAGTATTTTGTCAATGCGTTGTCCAGCGGAGGCAAGGATAATATGAACAGATAAAAAGTGCCATCAGAGTGAAATATCGCAGCGATCACACGAGCCCTCCGGTGAGACTCACTCTTTCTTATCCGGCTTTTCTTCCGCCTTCTCCTCGGCGGGCGCGTCGGCTTTCTCCCCGTTCTCCGTGGGCTCCGCCTCCTTCGGGACGGCCGACTGTGCCGCCGGTTCCTCTTCGGCGGCGCCGGCTGCTGCTGCTGCTGCTGCTGGCGACTCCGCCGAGGACGCCTGAGGCTCTGTGGGCAGCAAACAAAAACAACGCGTCACGGCAATGTGTAAAGAGGGACAATAAAGCAGCTTTTTAAATCAAGCGTATCGACAGAAAAGTCCAACAGTTCCATGTTGCCTCATTTCCTCCTTAACGCATACTTATGAGACTCGAGGTTGAAGTTTCTGCAGGACTGTTGTTCCTTTGACATGGTCACTGCCGATTGGCTGGATGTGCTGTAGTTAAACTTGAAGATTACTTAAAGATTTATTAAAGACTGGCAGAAAATCTGTCAAAGTCATTATGCTGGCTCCGTTTCCTTTTAAACGTGTTAATGCAGCATAATTCACTCTTTGGGCCATCTGAAACCCATCCACACATACTACCCAAAGAGTAAAATCATCATGTAAGCAACAGTAAAATTGCACAACATGATTCTCAAATTGCATCAGTGATATATAAAAAGAAAAAAGGTCGTTAAAAACAACACATCTGCAGCCTGACAAAACACTCGGCGCGTGCGCGCGCAGGGATACGACGCGTTCTGGCGACTGCGCGTTCACGCGGGTCCCGAGTTCAGGTGATGGACGACCCCTGCCTGGCTTACCTTTCTCGGCCGCAGCAGAGGGGGCCTTCTCCGGGGCAGGAGTCGCTGCTACTCGGCGTATCGGCATCACACGAGCTTAACCTGGACGAGGGAAACAAAACAAGGGGGCGGGGGGGAGGGTTGGTGTGTGTGGGGGTGGGGGGGGGGGGGGGGGGGGGCATTAGCGCTGGTCTGAGGCCCATTTCTGTGTACGTGCGTGGTTAGACATGGAGGCGAAATCGCAACACCCACTTCATTCATTTGGCCATTATTATCATGAGAACAGCGTTAAATAAAAAAATAAAAAAAGGTGCACTTGAGTTTCGCCGAAAGCATCCACCCTGTAAGACGGGCGGTCCTCTCTGCCTTAAACCGCCGGGTCTCAGACAATGAATTCCCGACAATCCGCGCACCAGCCAGAAGATGAACTGCCATCATTTTTCGGCAATTTCGCCATTTTGTCCGTAGGTTGATACACACAGTAATGGCGTCGCACAAGGCAGAACATTCATTTCAGTTGCATTGAGTTAGAACCACCGGCCCTGCGCGTTATTTCCAGCATCGCATCCGTGCAACACATTTAACTAGTGACTTATCGCAACACGAGTCAAACTTACCTCTTACTAGTGGAGAAAAAGTGAGCTACTTTGGAGTAAATTTCTGCACGACCCTTTATTTAGATTTTCTTGTTTACAAGCCCCGCCCCATTAGGACCGTTGGTTACGTCGCGGCGTCACGCGGCACGTCGGCGGGTCCCCCGCTGTCATGGCCGCCGACAATTACCGTCGAAAAGACCATCCTCCACTTTCTCCCCCCCCGCTGCCGTAACCGGCCGAGGCCAACGGGAAGGAGGCTAGCTAGCAAAGAAACGTTCTTCGATATATTTCCTTAAAGCTCAGTGAGTTTGTAATCGATTTGAGTTGATGTGGTCTACAGTATAGTTCATAGCAACGCGTAAATCAAGAGATAAAAATAATAATTACCGTGTGAGCGTTAAAACAAACTACAGCCCTGACGAGGTCTTCGGACGCCGTCTTTGGCAAAGACTCATGGGAGCTGTAGTCGTCTCACAAAGTTAAGCTGAAGACACTTTCTTATTCAAAACCGTAGTAAATAAAAAGAGAAACACATCAGAAACACACTTGTGATTTCTAGCTGCATCGCTATGAGTGAATTAGTTCAAACCATTTCACCACACACACACACATTAGGAACGCAACCTTATAAACAGTCTATACATGATATTGACCATTATTTGAATTTATACAAGTTAATGGATTTGTTGTTTTGTCTATTAAATGTGCGCAATGTCAGTCAAAACTTCCTTATTTGAACCTTCACATCGCTTACTCTGTCCGAACATTGAAAAAAAAAAAAGAGACATACAACAGAAAAGAATCAAATTCTCACAAACGAGAAGCTGCCCCATTTGGTGATCCGATAGTCAGATGATCATGAAGACATTGAAAGGTGTAAAGCAGTACAAGCCAGACCATATCTAAACATCTCAACTGGATTCACACACAACGTCGACCCAAAATATTCATAAAAAAAGATATCTCAAAGTGTAGTTAATTACACGCCACAAAAGGAACTGTTGCAGCTCTTTCAAAGCCAAAAGGCACAAGTTGAGTTAATTGATAATGTTTGTTGGTGCTTTAATTGGCTCATAGCGACCGCCCCGCCCCCTCACCTGCCGCTCTTGGGTCACATCATCCAGGTGCCCCTCTGAGGAGGCAAAGGTGTTACCCGAAAAATATGCATCTCACATACAGACTTTGAAAAGAAACAAATCTGGCAGCCTTCATTTTTAAACTCCAAACAAATGACAATGAGCATTTTTAAATACCTTTTTTGTCTTTAATGTATTTACAAGCTTTAATCTGCTCTGTAGGTCTGAAGTATTACAAGCATTTCAAGTTCAGCGACTCTGGCTATTTGCTTTTTAAAGTTGCAATTTTTGCTCGTTTCGATGTATCCGGTTTGTTCGTCTGCATTTGTTTTGACAGTTCTGTGGACTGACTGGCATTGCTTCTCGAGTGCATACCTGGGCCTCTCAACGAGGCGTATGTACATATCTGCGCAGGGCTAGCCAAGGCTGAGGGAAACACCTTGAGGTTATTTGGAGATAACCTTTGACCTCAAAACGTCATACACGGAAAACGTTAATGGTTTCTGTGCATCCACTCCTTTTTTACTGCTTACTCTGCTTCCCCTTCATCCCAAAATAACTCTGTTTTACCCTGTTTTAAACCAAACAGTGTGGAATCCAGGGAGGCCTTTTCTTTCACAATTATTATTTTGTTATTATAATTAATTATATTGTTAATTCTGTTATTCTCATTTGTGAGCATCTGCAAATGTTAAATAACTTTTGTATTTGCAGTCCTTAAAAAAATAATAAATTAAAGAGTCCAGAACCTATGAATCTTTTAAGTCTCTTCTTAAAAAGTAACAAAACAAAAGTTAAAATTTAAAACAAAAATATTTTCTATGTATGATACAGGTATTTAGTGCTTCCGCCGTTGAAATCCAAACTCAAAATGGCGGCATGTTTCGGAACCGTACCGCAGAAAAAAAGATTCCAGCCGTAAAAACACGTCGTTCGGCCCTCACACCCATTTTGAATGTTTGTTTGTTCTGCCGGATGCAGTTCAACTACGTCGACCCTCGTCAATTGTCTTCCGACTCCTCCTCCGCCTCCCGCAGCCAGGTGAAGAAGGCCGTGACGGACTTGAGGGCCACCCCCTTCCCCTGCTGCTCGGCGGGGTCTTTGCTCGTCTCCCACTTGTAGAAAGCGTCCTCTGAGATCACGTCCTCGTCGTACAGACAGTCAAAGAACATCCGGAGAAGGTCTGGAAGACAAAGACGCCTCGGTCATTGTTTTAAGCGCCTGCCCTAACAAACAATTGTAAATCTGAATTTTTTAAAAATCATTCAGCAACAACAAATCCACGACGACTGCTGATGAAGTAATTTAACGTTCAACAGCTTCTGACCAGCAGCCATCTAGCTAACATTACAAATTCCACAATGACGCAGCACTTACTTGGAGGCTGATCCAGGGCGACGATCAGGGCCTGAAGTGCATAAAGTGCTTGCAGCTGTCGCTCAGTGTCTGAGTTAAGGTACTTGAGTAATACAGGCAATCGCTTCTGGATGATGGCCGCGTCCACTCGACAGTTGGCGTTATCGTCTGTTGGGGCAGAGCAGGATGGGGGGGGGGGGGGGGGGGGGGGGTGGTGAGCTCGCTGGTGGCGTTTTAGAGTTTCTCCTCCAGGTGGCAGAGGTGCTTACCTTTCACTGCCGCCTTACACACAGCGGTCATCAGAGCCCTCAGGAAGGGAGACGAGCTCGTCTGAGATTCATCCACGGTTGCCTGCGACATTGGAGAAGAGAAGAGGACAAAACACACGGCGTGCCAATTTCAGTTTGTGCCGCAAAAGAGCAAAACATTTAGGCCACTAGCTTGCAGAGTTTCATCCATTTTCCCCCCCCGCTAAGAAATGTGTGACTTGTCATACCTCTGCCCATTTAAAGATCTCCTCGTCGCTGACCATGTCCTCCAGGAGGAGTCTCTCCAGCTGCTGGCTCAGCTCCTCAGGAGATAAGATCCGCTTGGACACGTCCCCCTCAGGACCGGAGCCCTCCGAGAAGATGAACTGGAGTTTCTGGTGTTGCAGCAAGACGAGATGCAGGTGCCGATGGAAGATGTAGATGATGAAACGGGGAAAAAGAGGTGAGGAGGAAGTCAGAGTAGAATGTGCTCCGTCTTCTTTTGGTTCCACTTCTAGATCCATAAGGAGGCCTTTCTTACAAACCTGTTGTGAGATGAAAGCCTCGACGTCCTCTTCCTCCGGCAGGAAGTCGGCCCAGCTGAGGGCAGATTCCCTCCACAAAGAAGCCACAGTGCTATGGCTCTGTGGAGACAAGATGAGACAACATCGCACCTTCTCTGATACATCGCATTTCTTTCTCTCTGTCCCCAGGTAAAAAGACTTCAATGGGCCCTATTGATGTTGTAAAAAAAAAAAAAAAAAAGTAGCAAAGGTGCCAAAATATCACATATAGTCACCTCCATAGACATTTAAGTGGTCGTGACTTAATTGAACGTGCTGCTTACCGTTTGTTTGCATAGTACGTGCAGTATTTCAGAGATTAAGAGCCCAGCTCTTCCAACAGGAAGCAACGGTTTGCTTAGTTCACTGTGCACAAAAAGAGGCAAGGAGCAGTTTAATGACACAATTAAACACTAACGACGAATTTCTGTGCCGCCATAAGGGCCCGTGTATTTTAAACCAGAGTAATGCATGAAATGAGAACAGAGAAGAGGAACATGGACTAGAAAAATGTTGCCCAAAGAACAAGAACCGTGTAATTATGTTCATTGAGGAAAACGTTGACCGCCGTGTGGCTCTGTGGTGGTAAACAGAAACGTGCCCACAAAGCCCAACGCGCTGCAATTGGTTTCACTTATTCTGGGCAAACATTTGTACTTTATTCTTAGCTCGTTTTCTGTGTGCGATTGGTGTAGCACCTAAAGAGCTCTCTCATAGAGAAGGCCTCTTCCTTCAGCACCGGGGCGAGCAGCTCGGCCAGGTACAGCCAGATGTGAGGAATGTCGATGGCCATGTCGTCCGCTAGTTCCAGCGTGTCTGCGAACCTGACAAAGAGACAACATCTATGAGACCAGAAGAAATCCCTTCCTCTTCCTCCATTAAAATATTTTTACACTTGTACGTGACATTATTTTCAGTGCAGTACTCTGGAACGTTGTCTAACCTTTGATAGCATTCTCTTTACAGATTACACTTAACATTTGCTTTTGTAAAACCAAGCAGAAACTGACCCTTTGTAGAACTGAGGTTTGGGCAGGACGCCCTGCGTCACCAGCAGGAAGAGGAGCTGGCCCATGTGGTCCCGTGTGATCTGACTGCGCTCCAGGGTCGACTCCACCCCGACGCGCACAAAGACGTGCAGCTGGGAGCCCAGGTCCAGCTCGCTCACACACTGAACGGCCTCCTGCGGGAGGACGCACACGTGATCAGAGGAAGGAACAATAACACCACGTGCATGCGATGGACAGTAGAACGACTAGAGCCGCCGTTCTGATATCGGCACAATTTCACAGTTTGGACTTCTCTAGGTGGGGTGTTTTTCCACCTCGATCTTGCCTTGTTGGCGGCACTCGCAGAAGAACAACTGGATTCTACGAGGTTAAATGTTTTGGTCAGAAGTCTTGTGGATTTGAGGAGACCAGATGGATTCTATGGCTTCGGTTGCGCGTTAGAAAGACCTTTCTTACTGCAAGGTAAAGCAGGGAACCACTCAAAACACAGCGTGCACTTAAACATTGATTTTCCTTTAGGTTTGCCGCTTCCCCCGCCCACAGTGCATTACTCAATTCCAGTGCCCCAACTCCTGTCTCCTTTCTCCCATCTGGGGTTGTCCCGACTGCGGAAAAGTAATTAATACAACTCCACCTCAAAAAATCAGATCTTCTCGTGGAACTCTGTACCTTGGAGTCATTTATGTGCAGGAACTCATCAATGATGGACTTGGACTTCCTCTCCGTCTCCTCCACAGACAGAGGAGGTCTTTCTGGAGTCTGAACCACTGACTCCGGTTTCACTGTTGAGGTTAAAAACAATGACGACATCAGTGTCTGTCTGCTGTGAGCTCAAGATGGAAATCCAGGTCTGGTCTACTCGGATTCCTCTACTCTGACTTCCAAAAAAATAAATCACACTTTCAAACATAATATTCACTTGCTGGACTAAAGGTCACATGATAACATTACAATTAAAAATATGTATTGATATCTAGATTAGACCCTTTTACAGTTTCACAGCAGAGAAATGAGATGCGAGGGCAACAGATGACCTTCATAGTTCTGTGTGCTGGTACAACACATCATCTCGTGGCCCTAGCGCTTAACGTTCAACAAGCGAGAAATTCTGAGCATACGAGCGATCGCGGCGCTAAAAACATAAATATCTTAATTCTAAAGAGATTGTGTCGTTAACGGTGAATTCAGGACGTCACTGAACAGCCGTGTGTTGAGCCAGTGGAGAAGCTTTAAATTGAAAGGTCATTTCCCATCTCGGTCCTGTGCGTCTCACCAGCTTCCCGGACGCCGCTGCTCTCCGGCTCCTCTTTGTCCTCGGTGTCGCTCCGTCTCCGGGCCTCGGCCCCCTCTCGCTCCCGGTCTCTCTGCGGCTCCTCGGGGGTCGGACTCTCCAGCAGCTCCTTCGAACTGCCCCCCCTGGTGAACGCCCCGGAGCGTGACGCTGGCGGGGCAAAAGTCACCGGCTTCTCGCCGCGTTCTCTGGGCGCGCTGTTAACACTGCCGGGAGGAGAGACCCCCACCCACAAAGAAATCAGGTCAATCGGGATGTTCTGAAAACGAGAGCTTAGCTACCAGAAGCTCACGTTTGTGCGCTTTACCTCGCCAGAGTTCTCCTGGAGTCAAAGTCTGGGTTGTGTGGAGGAGGAGTGGAGGGCTGGGGAGGGGGCGTCGGCTGCAGCGCGGAGTACCGATTGAGGCCGGCTGTCCGTGATAGTTCTGTCACGGAGAGAACCGTTGCAGGAGGTGTAAAAGAGGAAAATGGATCGTTAAGGTTTTGGTGTTTGCAGAATCGAGCGAGAAAGAAAACACAAAGCTGATAAATCTCCTGCGAGCTTCGGGATCGAACTGAAAGGGAATCACTGGATGAGACATTCGGGCCGGTCACAAAGCACAGAGGATGTAGTGTGTAAAGCTCAGGATGTTACTTCTCTTGCCATCTAATCAGGTTGGAACTACAATCACTAATTACCATTAATTGAAAGTATTTCCCGATTGTAACAACCCACATATTGATCAAATGAACAGGCGGAGACAGAAAGATGGAGAACAGTGCTCCACCTCTGACGCCCTTCCACTGTTTAGCTTCTGAAACGCAATACAAGAAATGCTTCGCTGTGTAATGAACATCATCTCAGGTCCGAGCTCCTGCAATGATCCATCCTCTGTGTTCTTGGATCAGTTCGTACCTGATTCACTGGCCTTGGCTCCTCCACTGCTGCCCTTCCCCCACGTGACTTGAGCCCGGGGGCCCAGCTGGATCTTCTCATCCGTTTGAGGCTGCAGAGACAGGGATCATTCAACGTGGTTGCGAGCACACATGGAAAACACACAGCAATAAAGAGGACAACATTTGAGACCTGCAATTATATTCTGACGGTTCCTTTATCACTCGGAGCTGGAATAGAACAGATCAATCAGCACAGCTACTCAAAGGCTTGTGTCATCAAATCATAACAATCAGCAGCCAAAGCCCCCCCCCCCCCTGGTAAATCTGCAATTAAGGTCTTACGAAAGCAGAGGTTGGCACTTTGGATTCAAGATAGCACACAACATAAAGAGTTTAGTTTTGTCAAAAAGGATGTAAAATCAATGTCCTCCCTGTGGGGCTAACTCCATGAACATGGCAAAACTCCTCCTGCAGGGGGAACTTGTTTTCTTTTCACAAGGCAGTACCTGGGGGGTCCTGCAGGGGGACTGAGCACTACAAACAATGTAGCTCAGAGAGGAGCTGGCCCAACAATTAAGTCCACATGAAACACAGGTGCTGTGTAAACATCCAGAAAGACTCTCCCGAAAGAACAACCACCGGCGGGGAAACGCTTCTGAGCGGTGGGAAAAAGAACTAAATGAACGAGACAAACTCGTCCCGACAGGAAGAACAACCTCAGCGCTTCATCCCAAAGACGGAGGAGACCCAATAAAATGCTGCAACGAAACGGCGCTGTATGGAAACCAATAAATATCACAGAATAAAACTAGTGGTATTTTTTGTGGTTTGAAATGCAAGATTTCAACACACTCAACTTAAGTGGTGAAGTCTGATGTGGTTTGTTGACATGAAAAGTCATGAAAGCGACAGTGTGTGACCGCCATCACGCCCACATTCAGCACGCACAAGTCGGACATGATGGTGTTGCTTATCGCCCCCCACAACCAAATGTTGTCATTTGCTCATTCAAGTATGGACACTTGATCGGCAGCCAATGGGATTTCCCCTGATCTATCAGTGAAAAGGAGTTGTGCCGCTAATCTGCTCCAACCGTGTTCCTAAAAGCGCAGGAGGAAACGAATAAAGGGTACATGCAGAAATCGGGAAGAAGTAGAGCTGCTGCCTCTTTTGGCGCTGAACAAGCAATCAGCCGGTCTCACCTTGGAGATCTTTGGGATCTTGGTGGGGTCGATGGTCCTGCTGTTCTTCGTCACGGGTACCGTGTTCCAGGTCTCTTCTCTCTGCACGCGCTGATCTCTCTGCTCCCGCTGATCTCTGGGATCTACAGAGGCCAAAGACACACACACACACACACACACACGCCTTACAAAATGCAGTTTCAAAAAGGAAGTCAGTGTAAGAATCCAACCGTATTTTCATTCATTGAATGGCCAAGTGTCATTTTTTACTTTTTTGTGCTAAACATGGTGAAAAATGATGGGTCAGCTGACCAATGGGGGGGAATGGGAGGCTTCCTGTCTGCTGTCGGGCACAATAGCATCTCTGCAGGCCACAGGGACAGGAAATCGCTCTGTATGCTTGCCGGCTTCCTGAGTCACTGTAGCTGAGGCCACTAAGCCTAAAAGAGGATTTAGACTGCGAGGCTGACCTGTCCGTCTCTTGCTGTCCTTGGAGAGAAGTTGCTGCTGCACTTTTCTCTGCTCCTCCTGCTCTTCGATCTTGGCCTCCTTGTGGATCTGCTCGATGGTTTTCGGGCCCTGGTCGGCTCTTCTGGACACCCAGTTGTGCTGGAAGAATAACCAGATCCACAAAGGTCCTCATTACCGATCTCATGCAGTTATACATATACACATATAGTCGGCAGTTTATCACTGATTTCTTCTACTTTATCCGAGCCTTTTCAAATGAAAGAAACCTGACTATGCAAATCGTCTGGGTTTTGGAGGGTTTTATCAGAGCGGACATATTCGCTCAGATATAAGCCGTTTTTAAAGCAAAGCGGATGTTATTATCACAGTCGTTAACGGCGCTGTCAGTGTCAACGTTCATTGAGACTCTCTTTTTGTCTTAATAGTAAGTTTCAATACTTTGTTTCATTCCACAATGCTGAACATGGCGTTTTTGTTTTTATACAAAGTGAATTTATTATGCAGCCTAAGTAGCTCATTTCTATTTGTTGTCTATTTTTGTTGAGTTTACACCTTCATACATAATTTATATCGACTTTACTTAAAAAAAAAACAGTGACACTCACCAATCTGAGGTCCATAATGTCCTGCAGCATGAAGCGTATCCGAGATGACACCTTCCTTTCCTTGACTATTTTTTCCATCTGATGGAAATACTGATCCATCCGAGGCTGAGCAGAGAGAGAAAGACAAAGAGGAGGTTAATTTGAGAGATGAAGGGTATGTTCACAATTTCTCAATTAAATCTAATGGACCACGATCTTAGAGATTTCCACATTATTTCAACAAACTGACTGACTGGTTTGTGACTCCGGACCGCCCAAGATTCAATTGAAATGATTTGGGAGACGCTAGAACTAAAACTGTAATAGCCCAGAAAGCCATTATATTAAACAGGAAGAAACTCCTCTGTAGAACGAGAGGAATTATTCACCTCTAAAACTGTGCTTTTGTCTTGGTGAATACCGTTAAAATGCTTCAGTGTCAAATGGAAAATGAAACCAAGCAGAATAAAGTTGCTCCTTGCTGGTCAGACTCTCACTGCGTCCCACTGGGTGTCACCGAAAAGGAAAGGAAAATCAATTTCCACCCCGTAGTCCACAGTAAACATGGCAGCATGGCTTGTTGCCGAGGGAACCAGAAAAAAAGCAGGTGATCCCGTAAGCGCTCTACACACAGGTGTTCGCCGCAGCAGAGCCTGACCGACATGCTGTGCTCATGTCAAAGGGCAGCGGATTGGTCAGCAGTCCCTCCCTGGCTGCTCAGACACAAAACATCAGGCCTTCTGGCGGTAGCTGAATGGCATGAATGCATCAATAATGAACCAGCGGGTCTCTTTGCCTCACCTTGGCCTTCTCAAAGTCCAGGTCCTTGCCGATGGTGGTGAGCAGCCTGCAGAGGCACTCCAAAGACTCCTCGTCGTGGTTCTTGAGCAGCTTGACGACACAGTCGTGCATGATGGCCTCCGTCAGCATCTTGAGCTTGAAGAGCTCGCCGATGAACCTGATGTTGCCGATGGAGCGCCGCCGCGCCTTGTCCTTGGCTTCCTCCAACTCCTGCTGGAGCCGCTCGCGCTCCGTCGTCTAAGGGCGGGAAAAAAATTGGTCTCGGGAGTCATTCGCAAAAACCAATTATGAGTTTCACTCTCTCCGCCTTGGTGTCATTTATACACACCGATGCAGCAGAGTCCAGCTCTTTTTGCTTCCTCTCGAACACCACGTCGTCCACCTTGTCTTTCTCAAACTCCTTCTGGCAGCGGTTGAGGAGCAGCTTGCGAAAGTTCACTGTGGTGTTGGGTTTATCCGTCATGGGCACCTTGAGCTGCACGGGTACAGTAGACATAGTCAAAAAAACGTATTAAATACAGCTCTAGGGACAAACAAAGCCTTTAATATTTTCATGTGTGGCGCATCGACTTAAAGCCTTCTGTGTGTATGGATTCTAAATGTGCGGTTGGTCTTTTTCCTTGAAAATCAAATCATACTGCACACTAGGGCTGGCCGGTATGGCCAAAAATCCATATCACGGTATTAAGAAAGATTCTGGCGGTAACCCGGTATATCACGGTATCGCTTTTTAAAGTAAACACATAAATCCTGTGTCGCTCTTTTTCCGTGTTTTCATGAAGCAACAGAGTTACTTCTTGTTGTGAGCTGTACCCAGCGTGCAGTTCGGCGGATGTATGTACAAATGTACAATTTGTTATTAGCGTTACAAATTGTTTGTGTCACAAAAAGGGTTTGTTGAGAGTTATTCTTTGTTATAAAGTTGTTACCAGGACTTAATCTCAACACATGTTGAGACAAGTATCTCAGTCCTCTGCGCTCCACGTTGAGGTGTAAAAATAAATTCTGCCACCTGCCGAAATGCAACGTTGTTGTTCTGGCATAACGCCAGTGTGAACAGTACGTGAGAAATTCATACCGTACAGAAATCTGATACCGATATACGGAACACACCATATCATCGCATTGTATTGAACCATATTGCATTGCACGACGTGGTCGCATCGACGCAGTGAAGAATTTAAAATCTCTTTTGTGGCTGAAACATTTTGTCAGAGCGGTCGTCTACAAATGGGGGGCAAAGTGGAGTTTAATTCAGCACGTTGAAGGAATCTGCAGCGCTTGTGGACTCCAGAAAAGTTTACTTATTGTTGAACTGAGCCGTGAAAGGATGGCCGCTAAGGTGGGGTTGTTCATTCACTTCCTGTCTGCTTACCGTGGCGAGGCAGCGGCACATGTTACCGTAGGCCACGGAGAAGCTGGGCTCGTCGATGGCCTTCTCAAAGACCAGGTCGATGACCCCTTTGAGCCGCTCTTCGGTGTCGATGGTCAGGTCCGTCACCTGCTTCATCAGCTGGTTGAACTTCTGAGGAGTCAGCTTGTTCAGGATGCTGCGCACCTTCTTGAACAGCTCCTAAAGGGAATCGGTCAAATCAAGCATTTCAGGTGAAGATCCTCTTACAACAATAACGGATTCTAGATATCGGTGGCTTTTGAGAAAGATACCATCTCATAAAATGCATTAGTCTCCATGATGATAACGCTTTATTATGTAAAAAACAACAAGTTGGGCGCACTCCCCTTCCTGTGTTTGTGTACAGGCATGTGTGCATGTCTGGCCGTACCTGCGTGTTTTGCACCTCGGGATCATCTGCCTGGACCTCCGGCCTCTTCATGCCAGGTTTCCAGGCATTCTCAGATTTCTTGAGCTGAATTTCATTAACTGACACGTTCATGATGATCTTCCTGGGTGGAGGCCGACGAGTACCCATGTTCATGAGCTGTGAATGCAAACGACAGGATGCAACATTAAGCTTGGAATCTGCTTGAAATATTACATAAAAGCCTGCTTCATTGACACGGGGACGACTCTCCTCATTACCATGTCACGTGTGTGAAATCTGCACTACCTGGAGTGGCCTTAAAATGGCTTTGAGGACTAGATGCACGCATGCATTTAGGTGGGTTTATTCCAATCAGATCAAATCCTGACTCTGGCAATGCTAAAAATGTGTTTGAAGTATTGGATCAGCAGCTGAATACTTGTGGACTTTGGCTGACACCAACTGGAACATAGTACCTCAAGTCCTTTCCCATTATCCTCAGACCTTAAAGCAAACGTTTGAAAGATGTGATGCATCTTTTATATTTTCTTCCACACTTGATTGCCAATTTGTTCCCGTGTGTATGAGACAGCTGGAACATTTCTAAATCGGAAACAAAGTGGGAATCGGAGGCGTGTATGTGACTTCATGAACGACTCCGATGCTGGAGCGTGTGCACGTGACTCACTGTGGCGCCTCGTCCTCCGGTCATCTGCCGGCCAAAATCTGCGAAAGCAGGTGTGAAATCAGGTCCTCTGGAAATCGCCCTGGTATCCACCACTCGAGGCGGCGGCAACTTGTTCTGGTTAATCTGACAACACACACACACACACATACACACACACACGATGAGTTGGACAGCAGGGGGAGCAGTAATCCCTGTAATAAGAACGGCAACAGGAGAAAAGGGGTCGTACGTGTGTGCATTTCTAAGCCGGTGGGTTACTTAAAGGTGATCAGTCGTACACGACAGTCAGGCTACGTTAACGGCTCGGAGATAATTCACTGTACGGGTGAGAAATTCTGCTCTGTGGGATTAGCAGACAATTAAGGGGGGAGAAAAGTCAGGACCAGGTGTGGAGGGGAGAGAAGGAAGAAAGGAACGCAGGCGATAGCGGGGGTACAGTTGTGGGGGAGGAGAGGAGAACAAATCCAGCTCTTTGTCTTTCAGCTGTCCTTGACTTCCTCTCGGCTCTTTTCCAATGAGATTTCACTTTCTCCTTTAGTGAAAATTAGCCTGGGATTTTTGCATCGCCGGTCGGGCTGGTTTTTTTTGGAGAGGTGGGGGAGGGGCATTGGCTTTTAAGACTGCCAAGTGTGACATAATAGCAATGTGATTATAATCAAAACAGCATTTCAGTGGGCCATATGCTCCACCCATTCGAAGTGTGGATCAGAGTAATGAAACAAACTGTTTGCTGTATCTTTGATCCAGTGCACAGTCCCACAGACTCAAATGACGCCTGTTGCTGAGCTCATGATACGCAGAGTATGTTCAAAACTGGGGCATTTTGATGAACATAATCCATCATTTAATAGCTTAATCCTTAGAAAATTATGAATAATTTCAAAAAGATAGCTCGTTGTGTCCGACAAACTGTCTAAAAGATATTTTAAAAAACACCAATTTTGAATGTTTGTTTCAACAGACTTAAAGGATCCTCAAAACTATTAACTATTTATTTTATGTCAACTGACTCATTATTTCTGCTCTATTCAAAACAAATCCTTAAAAATAGGTCTTACGTTTAAAAAAAGATTGTTGCTTTAAATCACATGTGTCAAAATCAAGGCCCGTGGGCCAGATGTGGCCCGCCACGTAATTTTATGTGGCCTCCAAATCCGGCCCGCCAGGTGACGGCCGTACCCCCACCCCCCCCCCCCCCGTCACCCGACCGATCGTCAGTGGCCCCCGCGTTTGGTCAAACTGTGCAGTATCTGGCCAGAACCTGAAATGAGTTTGACACCCCTGCTTTAAATGGACAAAGTAATATGTAGTTGCCACTTTCCTTTTTTAAAGCAACATTAAGAAAGAGAAAAGAGATGGCCTCTAAAAGCAACACTGGGGTCGGAGTACTTATGCAGGAAAATCTGCAACAACAACTGGTCTACTCACCTTGTCAAGCACCACATCGCTGATGGGCGGGAGACCCTCAGGCTTCTGTACGCAGGCGGGCATGAACTGGAAGCCCAACAGGAAGTCCCTGTTGTACTGGCGCTTCCCACTGGGATCGGCCAGGTCTGGACCACCACGCGAGAAAAAGCAAAAAAACATATAAAATAATTGAAGCAAAGGCTACACTGGGTTTGCTCAAAATGTCACAAATCTATTGAAAAGACAACTGTTATATAACTTTGTATAAAAGTTCTATAGAAGCTACGTCAAAGGAACGGGCCCTTCTAACCTTCCATGTCCTGCGGGGCCTCCGTGGAGTTCTCCTTCTCTCCGGGGGTGACTCCGCTGTCACTGCTCTCCGTCTCTGACGTATGACCGGCCCCGTTCCTCATGGGCTCCACCTCGGCCTCGCCGTTCTCCTCTGGGACGGCGGCGGGCTCTCCGTCCCCCTCGGGACTGCTGGCGGGAGCCGGCGCGGAGGTGAGGACCGATGCAAGGGGCCCCGGGCTGCTCGCCCCAGGACCTCGCTGCTGCAGGTCCTGGTCTCCAGCAGGTTGCTCCGCCGGCCCAGGCTCGTCCTGTGTGGAGGAAAGGCTCAGGGTTCACTACAGCCGGCTCTATTGTCATTTAGCGGGATTAAAAAGGGTCAAATCTGTCAACTTTTTGTGGATGTCCAATCAGTTTATGTAAATTTGTAAATTTAAGCAATAATTTCCTCATTGCCTGCAATATTAATCTCCTCACTTCCTCCTCCACGCTAACCAGGGAGCATTACGAGCGAGCTAATGGAGCCCTGGATGCTTCCTGCTGGCTC
This sequence comes from Pungitius pungitius, assembly GCF_949316345.1. NCBI lineage: Eukaryota > Metazoa > Chordata > Actinopteri > Perciformes > Gasterosteidae > Pungitius > Pungitius pungitius. The sequence continues at coordinate 1,991,121 of NC_084907.1, forward strand.
AATGCTCTTCAGTATCATCCCTCTGCTGCCTTTCTTCAGCTGCTGAATATCTCTGTCCGACAAATCACTGTGAAATGTCTCCTTGTCCAAAAGAGTTGGATGAAGAACGACAGATTGACACTAAGATTCCTCGGCCTGTACAGAACGCATTTAAGAGTTCATTTAGCTGCACGTAACCGGTAAATCTTTTTCTTTAATGGTTACTGCAGGTAGCTCCCGTCATATTTGAAGATCAGGGTTACAATTCCTCCCAATAACACCCTTTCATTATTGGTTCCACAGTAGGAGGCAGGTCATCCGCAGACAGGATGATATGGATGGACGCATTAGGGTTTGAATGAAGGAGTCCAAAATTAGGGAAACAAGAGTGAAGGGAAGGAGACTCTGAGGTGAACGAGAGATTGATGGGTCAGAAAAGGAGGAAGTTGCAGTAGTTACACCTATGTGTGATGTGTTTTCATCTCTACACCAACCCTGGTAACATTACTGATTATTCTAGACTTTATATGTTTGTTCTGTGTTGCTTGCTCAATGGCAAGGGAAGCCTCTTAGTGATTTAAAATCTTAACGAGACGCTAAACTTGTTCAAGGAAGAATCCAGTTTGTTGCTGCTGTAACTATTCTCCCGCAGTGGTAAGACCAGAACAAAACAATAAGAGAGATGATTTGACATGCAGTGGGCTGTGTAAGCAATGAGGGTGATGGATGATGATCCTCTTCTCCCTCTGCCCAACTCTGTCCAGATAATATGTAGGCATTTTAAATGCAGCCTTGTTTCCTTACCCTACATGTTTTGGGCTTCTTTTCTTACCTCATCATCCTTTTGAGGCGTGTCTCCAGCAGAGACGCCTTCATTTGGTTTCCTCCAGCTCTTTGGTATCACAGAAGCAGTCTGATTAACTGCAGGGAAATACAAATGCAGAAACGTGCAATCAGCCACAGCAAGCCGTGGAACACACCCATGATGGATTTAAAAAGGGAAATTAGTGGTTAAAACGCAATGACGTGCGAGGGAAAATATCCCTTGCACGTCATTGTGTTTTAACCATTAATTCCTCAATAAAATAGGTTAGTGAAATCTGGGTAAACTAGTACAGTTCGAAAAAAAGATTTAAACCTCAGACAAGTATAATGAAAGAAAAATAAAGGTGAGATGAAATAAAAAAAACAGGCATTAGTGGATAAACTTGATAATTATTTTGTAGTTGTTTTTCTTAGCAAATGAACATACCAAAATGTGAACATTATCTTACAGGAAAACAAATGAATTATTTGGGCAGTAAAAGAGTGTATTAGTGGAGTGGAGTTGCATCAGATGGACTACCTGTAGTGAGTGCTTGGTGCTGGGACTCAGCTTTGCTGTCAGTAATGCCTCCACGCGCCTCTGTCCCCACTATGGGGACGAGGTCCTTAGTGTCTAAGGACTTGCTCGGCTCGTCCGCCTCCGTCGTGGCCTGCACTAGAGGCGGAAGGCCGAGGGGGAGCGAAACCGGCGAAGCTGGGGCGGGGCTCGAGGTCAAGGCGACTGGCACCACGGACGCATTGGAGGCGAGCGCTGCAGCGGTGGGCAACTCTGGCCTCACGTCAGACGCCGAAGTTTCGGAGGAGGCGGCCTCCAGGGGAGCAAGAGCCGAGGCCTGGGGCTGGAGTGCAGCTGAAGACGGAAGAGAAGGCTCGGCAGCCGTGGTGTCCAGCTCAGTCCCGCAGTCCGCGAGGCCGTTCAAAGCCTTGGGAGCCGGTGCTGGCGAGGCGGCCGGACTTGGTGGAGCGTCTGAAAGAGGCTCGTCTGTGCTGGCACTCTGAGGTGGCGCCAAAGAGGGCTTGTGCTCCTCGACTGCAGAGGAGGGAGGGGAGGCTGGAGCGGTCGACTCCCGGGCTGATGGACGTTCACTGTGGTTGGCCGCCGATGAAGGGAGAGTGACGGGGGCGGGCACTGGAGCAGGGAAGGGAAGCTCTGGTTCAACAGTAGAGGAGAGCTCAGCGACGGGAGCTTTGGCCTCAAGTCTCTCTACAGGGGCTTCGGGCTGCACAAGCCCAGGCAAAGAAGACTTCTGGACAATTGGCTCCAGTTTTGGCGTATCATCTGGAGGAGGAAGAGTTCAGATAAACACACCCCATCTAACCACGGAAGGGCATATTTGCACCATATTTGCATCTCTTTCTTTAAAAAAAATCCTGCGTAAAAATGATTTGATACAATTGTGACAGCTCCAGGCTCAATAAACCATTTTCCAGCATTTTCAAAGAGGGTATTGGCTTAAACTTTGCAGTCTTTAGCTCACTAACAAACGTCTACACAAACGTAGAACGCTGGGGGAAATGTTTCCGCTAATTACAGGAAAGTGCAGGGAGCACTGCTGACACGGCACGGAGACGCGCCTTTTCAGGGAAACGAAAGTGAAAGCGCTCCATGTGAAGCATGTTCAGTGGAAACGAAAAGTGGTACTCTGTGAATGTGTCTGGGAACAGAACCCTATTTGCAGGAGGAGTTTCGGATGCATTTTAAAGTAAGAGGGGCCATGTGGGTGCAGACCTGGCCCCAGCTTGGTGTGCGAAGCCCCGCTGGTCGCTGGCTGCTGTGGCTGTAAGGGTAGCGGAGGCTCCAGCGTGAAACCTCCAGGATGGGCCTGCGGTGGCAAAGGATGATGCGGCTGCAGGTGCAGGTGTGGTGGTTGTTGCGGCTGTTGTTGCGGCGGCGGTTGCGGCTGTTGTTGCGACGGCAGTTGCGGCTGCTGCTCTGGAGTCTGGCTGCTGCTCGGCTGCTGCTGCGTTTTGAGGTAGAAAATGTGAGGATAATGAGGGTGTGGCCATAAAAACTAGCAACACAGAGAAGCAGAGACAGAGGCACAGAGATGTAGGCAGGCACCCAAACAAGCCCAAATGGAGCAAGAAGCAGTAACAAGGAGTCCAATGGACGGGGGGCAGAATCAAAGCACATAATGAAGAGCAACACAGAGGAATGGAAAGAAAAGAGAGATCGGCTCAGAAGAATGTGGAGAGAAGGGCGGAGGAAAAGTGAGAAATAAATCAAAAGGGGGCACAAAAAGACAGAAAGAGGAGAGACTCATCAACAGAAGGTCATCGTCTTCTGCATTTTTGGGGCTTAGTTCAGTTCATGTATTAAAATGTGCCAATGGCTTTCTTGCAACGGTTTGTAATTAAGGGGCTTCAATGCAATTGTGTGATGATCATTCAGGGATGGATGACAAAATCTGAAGAAATAATTCAGATTACAGTGAAGTCATTCGGATGGTTTGATTTTAACAAATGAAACCACATGTGTATCTAAGTAGAAGTTGTATCTGGTATAGACATACTGCAACTATTGTCTTTACTATTACTCTGGATTCTTTTTTGACCTAAATAGTCTGACTAACAATATACAAAAACTCATCTATAATACAATTTAAGAAAGTGCTGAAGCATGTTCTGGATAGAAAGGCATCATGAATTAGTTATGAGAGGGCAAGATGGCAGAATAAATTAGCAAAGAAACGGAAGCGTGTCCTGTGGTGGAGAGCAAAGAGGATCACGCTGGACGCGTCAGCGGTCTCTCCTCTCCGGTCCGATGGGGCGCTCTTAGTGCTTCACCACCACAACTGTGACCACTGCGGGTAAGTGTGTCGGGGAGGCATACCTGTGGTGGCGTAGGGGTAGAGGAGGGGCGGCCGATAGGAGGCGTTGAATTCCTGCTCCCTGAACCCCCTGCCATGATCTCCTCTGTGATGTCCCTGCCGCCCTGATTGGGGTCACGGATACGGATCTGGGAGGACAATGGCACAAAAAAAGAAAAAACTCACTAAAGCGGACGAGTCCTGCGTCAGCCATGTCGTACGCATCCTTATCATCTGCAGCAATGTGCACCAACAAGACTTGACTGCATTAGTTTGTTCAAAACACTACTTTGTAAAAGACATTTAAACAAGAGAAAATGTATTGTTACTCTAAACACAAAGAGAACGTCCCGTCTTAAAGTTTACACTGAATGATGGGCCTTAAATCTCTGGAGCCTCGAGGGAAGACAGTTTTGTTTCCGAGATCAAAACGGCATTGCGAAACTCAGCTTTTGAGCCAATATGGAGAAGTCCAAAAAAGGTCATCAAACCAATAGAAATCCCTGTTTGGTAGAAAGCCCCGGAGAAACTGCTAGAAGGGGGAGGACGCGGTTATCTTCACTATAGCAGTAATCTTACACTGCAGAACACAGGATTAACTTGTCTGATGTGCGTCAAGAGGTGATTTTCTGTTATGAGAGTAACTTGAAAAAAGAAAAAAAAAAGACAACTGGAGGTTCGGAGCGTCAAATCTACTGGAAAACGCATCTAGGGGTCACCAGAACTACTAAGACACTCACTGTTTTCTTCTCGCGCTTGGCTGGTGGAGGTTGCTGTGGTGTAGGCACTATGATGGGGGGCGAGGGGGGATACACAGTGTGTCCTTGGTAGTAGGGCGGACCAGCTGTGGGGACGGGAGCAGGAACCGAGGGTGAGACAGGCGGGTGGTACCTGAGGGGATCTGGAGGGAGTTAATAAAATAAAACAAGTAGAAATCAGGAATTAGTTCAACATTGTTAAACACAAGGCTGATTAGACATTTTAAAATGTGACATAGTGTGACTTACGATATGGGGCAGGGTACTCCCCCGGACCTGGACCGGGATAGAAGGTGCCAGTCCCTGGAGGCTGTACAGAATACTGCTGAGGAGGCCCCACGTAGGGCGTACTGTGGCGATACTGCAAGCAGGGGGGGCGGAGAGACACACCGCTCAACACATCAGTTAACGTACAGACGTGATACATTTTGGAGATTTTGGATACGCCCCGTTTGTAAAATCTACGTTGAGCATTGTTATGACCTGTATTGCTAGAAGTAAAATACAAACAGAGGGTTATCTCTGTAGTCAGTCGCACAAGAATACAATACTTGCAGGTGCTCTACAACAGAACATTTATTTTTGCATAATCCTGCCTGAGACAAAAGGGAAATGCTAATGTTAATGCTACACAGAGAAATATATAAAAGGTGCTGGAACTGAGATAAGGACTGCGGTGGAACAAAAAGTGCCTGTAGTATATTAAAGGGTTTTTAAGAGTTCTATGGCTTGATACCCGTCTGGCTACAGCCAGCAGCTGGTTAGCCTAGCGCAAAGAATGAAAAGAGCTAGCTTGCTCATTGAAAAAAAAAAAAAAAGTAACATCTGCTTCCAGGCACTTCTGGAGCTCCCTGAACACATCACATCCAGGTTGTTAAATTGTACAATACCGTTTTTACAGAGTAATAACTTTCGGGAAAGACAGATAAGAAAGAAAGATACGAGGCAATTAACTGCTGCTTTATATTTAACAAAGAGTCATCAGAGTGATTGGCATCAATTGTCTTATCTAACTTCTGGCAAATCAAATGACTAATGCATTTCTCGTAATGTTGAACTACTCCTCTAATCAGTTCCGTCTAACCAGTACCTGCTGCAGCCAAAGCACATTGCAGATTATTGAATACTGAGACAAAGAAAGATCCAAACCGCTGGAGCAGAACGGGACGTCCAGATATTACGACAAAAGCGTGATCTAACGTTCAGAATCGCTGCGTGTGCCCCACCTGTGGGATGTAGTACTGTGCAGCCTGCGGGGAGGGGAAAGGCATGGGGGCCATGGCCATCATGATTGGTTGGTTGGTGGGGTAGACAGCCGCCGTGGGGGTCTGGGATCCGGGCCGTAGGGAGGGCGTGTTGGTGGGCATGGTGGGCCTCGCAGTCTGCATCTGAGTCCTCTGGAAAAACTGTGGGCCGCGTGGGAGAGAGACGCAGAGAAAAAAAAAAACAACAAACACATTGAGCAGCGGACTCATTTCCACACGCTGCCACGCTTTATCTAAAACACAAACAAGCTTTTCAGAGGTCTTCACATTTCACAGTGAGACAGACTCCAGTTTCTATCTGCAGCTTGGAAAAGAACTCCATCTTATATTGTAACTGGCAAACAATGTTAAGTTAATCCGATGAATGACATCTGCAAAGTGGGCAAGGAATCGTGAATAATTCCCCCGATAATCATCTTATCAATTAAACAGAAGCTCGAAAAGCATGAATAATTGATATCAAAATACAATTTGGGCAAAAGGAAGCCATGGCAAATTACCGTCAAAGTAGCGCAGAGTGAACCGTCTCAATTATTCTAAACATTCACAAAGGTCATTATGATTTATGGTTATTGTCATCACCATTATGATGATGATGGTATGAGGAAGCCATACAATGATTAAAGTTTCAAGTGACTCAATAGAGTCTGTTGCAACAACTTCTGTGTTTTTGTCCTCAAAGGACCTCTGCGGTATCTTGACCTACATTTCTTTTCTTTTTTTACACAGAGAAAACTTTAAAAACGTGGTGGGCCACATGTATGCGCTCATCAAAGATCTGCTTAAACAAAAGCAGATTACTCTGCACTTTTGTTTGTGATTAACTTGTTTTTCTTTGTATTACTATTCATGTCATTCACTCATTGCTGAATGCAGCGCTGTTTGGTTGATTTTTCCCTGAAACCTGGTGCAGTTTGCTAAACTCAAATTCAGAGTTTCTGCAATATGCCACAGCTGAACACACAGCGGTCGAGTTTCTCCCTGGGGGTCATCGGGGGAGAGGGAGGGGGGGGGATCGGAGAATAAGCGAAAAGGACATCACATCATCCTGCAGAAAAGCTAAAGGGGAATTGGGGATGTACATTTCTTAGATGTCCCCTTTTCTTGCCAGTCTTTCTAAACCGTAAATGAGCTTCACCAGACTCCACAGCTGCAAGAAAAAATAAAATGTCTTGAAGATGAATGGCTTCAAATACCTCGTTTTTTGAGACTTGGCCAACTTTGCAGTCACAGAATGTGACAAGCGCGCCTCTCTTTGTCAGACAGCAATACGGTCTTTTTCTCATGCGTCACACAGCGTAAAGAACTTTGAAAATGTCCTCAGAGAGACTGCGGCTACGATGGCCAAGTCTCAATCTGTTTAAAGTTTAATATTGGGAGGGGCTCTGTGTTTAGGCGGGGCGGAGAAAGACCACTACTAACAGCTGCGACTGACTTCCAAGGAACCACAGGGTTCAAGCTGGGACGACACGGTTACACTGTGCTCCGGTGAAAGAGAGCAGAGTAAACAATGCCGTAAAAACATCTTAAAATACCCTGGAGGGAAATCAAGTTCAGCATAAGAAAAAAAGCTTCAATGGCTTTTGATCAATAGCGCTGTGAGGGCTGTTCATTACTATCTACCCAACAACCGTCTTGGCAGGACAAAAAAAGAAGATGAGTTGACAGACTAAACAACTTCAAATCTGTCAACATGAAAATCCCTTTGTAATTTGAATCTTCATTGAAACAATGCTCTCCAGCAACATTGAACATCACCATAAGTACGCACAATGGGCGTCTAGAGAAAATATTAACACATTTCCAATGGGCAACAAACACAATAAAGAGACGCTTTCATTCTGCATGCTGAGTGGGAAAAAAACTGTGCAAGCTAATTAAAGATGAATAATGAATGGAGCTAAAACTACAACATCATGAAGGGAAAAGTGAAGTAATGATCCGCTACAGGATAAAAAGACTAGAGTAATGAGTGATGATGATACAAGACCTTTCTACTTTGCATTCAGTGCAGAGGAGATGAGAGGGTGCACAGGGTTAAAAGTTAGGAGGGATGGGATCATTCTGGAATGATCCTCATCATGCCATGCAGGTCTGCAGAGAGATATTTGTAACAGAGGTTAATGTTACCTGGATGGGCCTGAATCCTCCCTTGAGTATTGAAAGCAGGAAAGAGAGAAAAGCCAATGGGAGACCGTACTGGTGAGACTCAACACAACAACAAGCAGGCAATGATCCTCCCACACACATTAAAGGCACAAAACCACCCAATTATTTCCATCCACCTGACACCGCGACTCATCCCGAGCCACTTGGATCGAGGGATTGAACTTGAGCGATGGAAAGGACCTTCACAATGAGAGTTGGTTTATCTTTGAGAGGGTGCTAGAGTTTAAAAAGTTTGACATGAACAGTAGCACGGAAATCCACGGGCACATCCTCTCCCACTTTCCTTCCACGAAACGTCGTTTCCTTTGTCAAATTGTAGCCATACACTGAATCCACTATGGATGACATCCTTTATTTATGTGCAGAGCTCATTCTAAGCTCAATGCGCCGCCATCTCGGCAGACGCAGACCGACTCCCAAGTGATTCCAAAAACGGTGGAGTGAAGCGGTCCCAGCTAGTGACGCAAGATGGTACGCCCCTTCAAAGCAGCCCCGCCCCTTATTGTGTATAAATGTAAGCCTTAATATAATTGATATGGGTGTGTTGTATAAAACCCCACCCTTGTGTCGCTATCATGGAGGGGAATATTACCTACATAGAACACAGCCTCTTACTGTACCAGTAAGGGGGGGGGGGGGGGCTGTGTTGGCTGCCCCAAGTGGCCGTTTAAGGGAATGCAGTTTAGCCGCTTGAGACTAACAGAGCAAACATTTAAGGCTAAAAGAAATGATTTACACTCTGAACGATTCCGGCGATTAACGCTTCAGCTTTATTTCCTGATCTCTACGTAGCCTTTCTGTGAATTGAGTGTGTTTCAGGGGGACAATGGCTGTTTTCACTCCTTAGATATAAAAGGCTACTGTTCGGCTTCATCTGCTATCCAACCCCACTTCCGTGGTGGCACAAGAGATCCAAGCGCCGGTTTGTGACAGCCAGAGAATGCACTTGTATGCACGCATGCATGTACACACTAACGAGGGCAAACACATCCGACTTTGACACCGCACTATTAATAGTCCTGTCAGAATGTGTCCACACATAAGCATTGGGAAGGTGAGGATGTTGGACAACGGTTAAAGGGGGGGGGGGGGGGTGCAGCCGGGGTGTGAAGTACACATCAATCAGAAAAGTGGGCCGCCGCGAGAATCAACAAACAGAAACAAGATAAAAGGAAGTCCGAGGGGTTGGATGTCAGCACTCAGACACGTCGATGAATGTTAGCGTCCACACGCTAACACACAGACAGCCCTGTAAAAACCGCACCGTCTGCCAGACATGAACACATTAACATAACCTTCATAATCCAATGACAAAGTATCACCAGAGTGCAACCCACACGAGTGTCTCACACACAGACGCACACTCTGCTGGTTAACTGCGGTCCACTTTAGACACATTATGAAAGAATCGGCATCCTCAAGGAAAGCTTCAACCCCAAATGACCATTTGTATATTAATGCGTTACTCTGTCCTCGCATGCGCACGGTGAACAAAGAATACAAAAGCCGAGTACCACATTTGTTTGAACATATCTACATAAAAACATTCATTGACAAACACGCATGCAGTCCAACCAGGTTATTTGTTCACCTGCAGCCATTGGAGGAAGACAAAGATAACAGAGATGGATATACAAATGGTCGAATAAGGGAGAAATAGCAGAGATGTTTTTTTTTCCCATCTGCTCTAGATGAGAAATCTAGACCACACAATCCTCACTCAAACCATAATTGAACAGCCAATTTTTTTATTACACTAATTTTGACACTATCACTGTAGTATGTTGTAAAAACGGTGACTTTCCGTTAATTGACCAGTTGGTGAAAGCACCACCTGATATTCACCGGGTATCCTGTTTGAAGGAAGCCATCCTATAATGTAGCTTCTCTCCCACCTGCTCCTTTTGTTCCCTTCTACCATGAGCAACACACTATAGGTTCACCACACTGGTACAAAGTTCAGAAAGACATTTCCTCTTGGGTGAAATGTAATAAATATCAAGATTGTTATCTTATTAACTGCCTTAGAGTCCCTGAGACAAAGATATGAACTGTAAGGAGATTCCCAACCATTAGCATCCGGAGCAGAAACCGTGGAGGCCCAAAAGCTCCATGAACTCAAACCCCGATGAGGACTATTAAACACCAATTCAATTCCAGGAACTATAAAAAAAACTATAAAACTATAAAAAATAAATATGAATAGTGCAAGAACACGCCCATCTGGAAACTGCCCTGCGCACCTGGCTAGATATGTTGATTAAAGCACACTCAGCACCCCCCCCCCCATGACAATTAAAAAAAAGCTCTTCAACTCCATCCAGGACACTTGAAGGCTTTCAAAATCGAGGAGCTTTTTTTTTTTTTTTAAAGGAACAGCAGACGTCCCACGAACGGCCCTTTGAACAGCTTTGATGATGATGCAAGAGGGAGCAGGAGGGCTGATCAGCAGGGGTAAATTACCTGATGGTGGGTTGGTCGAGGGCCCGTGGCAAACTGGTTGGGGGAGGGAGGAGAGGTCCAGCAAGGAGGTTGAAGCAGTGATGGCAAAGCAGGCGGGGGGGGGGGGGGGGGGAGGAGGGGGAAAAGAGCATAAAAGAGACACGGAGAAAAAGATGAGGGCAGATGCTTGAAACAAAACAAAAAAAACACAGAGCAATAAAGCTCAGAGGACACTCTTCAAATAAGGGCTTTCTGCCTGCACTGAATGATTAGGTTATTATTTGTGTATAATACATCTCTGTTCTAAATGTTTTTTTTTTCATTTTTACGCTGTGAAGCATACTGCAGTGGGATGAAATGTATCTACAACCTGCAACTCTAAGCACACAGAAAAGGAGACGTATGCATGTGCATGCGCACAGCCCCAGAGGTCTGACAGCCTCAGTCTGCTAGTGGGGGCTGGATAGGAGCCAGGCAACATGAATAATGAATGCTTCCTGCAAGGTTTGTGTGTGGAGCGAATGCTGTCAATGTAAATTTAATATTTGGACATTTATTGCTCGGCTTGTTGTAGAGGGAGATTTCCCCCCAAAACGCTGATCTTTACACAGCTCCACTAAACCAACACTATGAGAGAGCAGCTTGATGTGACACACACATTCCTACAACCATACATCATTTAAACTAAGTAAGACGCAACTCACACAAGGAGCGACCTTTTATCATTTCCCGATACACCTAATTGCGGCCCACGCGCCACCATAAGGGGTCTAGAGCTTGGCGTTAAGGAGACATAGGGACCTCGTTAACGGGACGGACCAGATTGAGACACGTGTGACTTCATAACACCAGATCCCCCCCCCCCCCCCCCCATCACCGACAGTCACTGTGAACCACAAACTGTGGGGGCACTGGGAGGCAGGCGCAGTGCGAATGTACAACCAGAGGGACACTCACCGGGCGGCTTTGTGGCTGTGCATTCATTGGCTGTGTCTGGGGAGAATACACGAGCGGCGCGGAAGCAGCGTTTTGTCCGGGGTTGAATGGAGACTAAAAGGACAAGAGCAGGAAAGGGTTAATTACATACAAAACCAGGAACTGTGCAGAGATCAATCCTTTCATTTAGACCTCAACAGCACCAACGTTCCTTGGATGCTGCTGGGAGCAAATCTTTTCAACTGGGATTTGTGTGCCGACCAAAGATAACTGAAGGACTGAAAATCCTCTGTTGCTTCACTCCTCATCGAGTGCACAGTGGAGCTGGGTAGAGGTGGGTTTAAGTAGATCCTCCTGCCCTTCTCAAAGCTGCTGCTGCTGGTACGGCGGTGATAATTTAAGTCAGTGCTGACATAACGAGCAGAGACCAGAGCTTTGGGGTGGGGCAGTGGGTCGGTTGGATGTACTGGTAAACTGAAACAACTACATTCCTTCGAAAACATGCTCACGTACTCTCAAAAGCAGCAGAGTCACGCAGTCGACATGCCTGCACGATGGGAGATGACAGCAGCACCATTAACTCTTTAAATGGATTTGGAGGAATGGGGAATCTTTCTTCCCATCTGACCAGGCCACTGAGTATTATTTCATATAAACAAGGTGAATATATTGAGAAAGCATGCAGAAGCAAGGATAGTACAAACACATGGACACAGAGAGGACGCACTGATGAACTCACCCCTCCGCCTGCCTCCCAGCCCTTTGGGTAGCGATAAGGGGAAGCTGTGGGTAGTGATACCTGAGAGAGCGCTGGGGAGTGGGCATGGCCGGGTGGGGTGCCCGCCAAGTTAGGGTGTCCCTTTGAGAGGTCGTGAGCAGTGTATTGGGGGCCCGCATGCCTGGGTACCTGTAATCACGCAAAATGAGGTTAGACACAGAACGAGGCATCATGGCAGACTGACTCAGTCACACACAAGATGTTGCAGAGGAAGAACAGAAGAGGCAGAATTCCACAAGTCATTGGTCCCTTCCTCCTGCTGAGGAATGTAAATGAAGCCACCAGCTCAAGGATTAGCCGCAGTGAATGTGTGCAGAGGTGGAGACCTGCGCTACGGACGGGTGTTGAGGGCTGCAGAGGTTGGCTGAGACCGACTGTGGCCTCTCCCGCAGCCAGCTGGGCCTGACGCTGCTGCGCAGGAATGTCTGGGCCCCATGTGGCAAAACTGGGTCAAGTAATCAAGTTACAACCCCATTCATCTGCGCTAAATAGAGTGCATCTAATACAATAGATACAAGCGAGTCATGCTAAACAATCCTCGCCAATGTAGGCCAGCAAAAAGGCTGATGTTTGGCACAAGGCGTCTGAGCGGGAGGGGAGATTTGACTCAGCGTGTGGTGTCAGAATGGACCTCGGCCGCCGCAGCTGTGGGCTGGCACAACTGCAGGTGGTGCATGTTGCTGCAGCGAGCCTGACACACCAGCGAATGAGCCGGGATACTGCAGAGACAGGGCTGGGAAGCTGGTCAACCCACCTCTTTTCTCGCTCTTTTCTTCCCCCAATGCTACACACCCTGGTCGCGGGAGCTTTTACAGCTCCAGAAATAAAATCACATCATGGCACAATATTTCACATACACAACAGGCAATGTTCTGCAAAGCTCCTATAGTACCGATCCCCTTGGCTCCTCTCCATCTTCTATGTATGGCCCACTTCCCCGAGATGACCTGGGATAAAGCAACTAATCTAGCAGCTGTTGCCAGGGGAGGAGTTGCTCTGCTCCAGGGCGAGTGACTGATTCTGAGGACATACACTGTGATGGAATGGGGGAGGGGAGGCAAGCGGCTGTATAGGAGCTGTACATGAGCGGAAGGGGGAGGAGGAAAAAAAAAAAAAAAAAGCACCCGAGCCCTGCATCCACTGCAGAGAACAACCGTTTCACGCCATGGGCACGGTTTATTTCCACCAGTGTCATCATTGTTGCAGCCTAATGCCTTAAAAACAAACTTCCACAGCTAGAAAACCTCATAAAACCTGCAGTGCTTCCAGTACTGTTGTGTTACAATGGATTAAGAAGATTGCAGCTAAATAGCCCGTCTTCAAGCCTTCAAGTGGCTTTTCCTGTTTAATGTGCAGCGACCTTCTGCATCTCCAAAAATCACTGTATAACATTGCATTTGTGGTGGCAAAAAGTCAAAATTAGCAATGCAATTGTATACCACAAAGCTAAGAGTGAAAACCAAAAAGCATTATGGGGCTAACAAACGAACACAAGCCAATATGTTCCGCGACAGTGTTGGCTTTCTAGTCGGTGAGCTCAGTTCATTTTGCGTGGGAAAGAAAAAAAAAATCAATACAATGTGAAGTGAAGAGGGAAATCCATATTCCCATCTTTTAATTTCTGTACGGAACATTTAATAGCGGGATAGCCACTAATCAGTATCTTACAACGCCCTCAAACAAATCACTGCCATGCGGATAATTGCACATTTGGCTTATCGGAGGCGGCAGGAAGACGACCAAGCAAAGGACGGTGGGTCCGCGAGCAGAAGCGCTCAGCGTGGATGGTTGTATGGCACGATGCACACTTACAGATGGCGACTATCATACCCCTCAAAGAAAGAGGCGGGGGGGGGGGTTGCGTTTGTCTTCAGTAGGTGTGGCTGGTCACACTGACTAGACAATAAATGAAATATCAAGCTAAATTTGGGATGTTTTTTTTCCCTCCCTGGAGCCTCTAATGAATGTTGTGCGTATTGTCACGACACAAAGATCTGCTACAGGAAATGTTAATACACCCGAAAGGAGTCCACAAATGGCAAAAATCCCCTGGGGTGACAATGTTCCATAGGAGTCAGATTAAAGCGTTTTGTCTTAACAAGCATGCCTTCTTTGTGTAATAATAGATACAAATAACCAAAGCACATTCAAATGCAGGATCACGGTGCCTGTAAAAGCTTCTCAACGTCTTGCAGGGTTTTGTTTACATTTAGAGGAAATACATTGAGTTGCATGAATAAAAATAAAAAGAGGGTCGAGTCGTTGTACAGGCACCGGCATCTTGCATGCTGGCAAACCGCTGTGACATTAAAACTCACACATTCAGTCGCCAGTTTATCGGGTACACTTTAAAACGAATGCAATAAATCCTACCTTCATAAAGGTTACAATGTTCTTAGGAGGAAACTGGTGCGTTTCTCCTGCACTGAACTTCAGTTGTCCGCTCTGCCTCAAAAAAACGGCAATGTCTGTGGCACTCTGTGGTCAGGTGAAAAACAGCAAAAACAATCACCTCGCATGTTGATGGATTTCAGGAGGCACAAAGTCTGCACCACAGCATGATTACGATGGTTGTGATATTCTGGGAGAGCAGCTTCAAATATTTCGTCCACCATATTCGTATCCGAGGGTAGACTAAATATTAGATGCACCTCTCAGAAAGATGCAATGCAGTTCAACGGGTTAAATCAACAGTTTATACAAAAAGACTAAACATTGCAACCTTTAGGAAGGTGTTGCATAATCCTGCAGTTGTTTGAGCCAGGTCAGATGCACCTAATAATCTAGCAACTGTGTTTTATTTGTAATGGTACAGGTGCAGACAAAGTGTTTGCAAATTACATACAGTTGTGCTCATTTATAAATACTTGAGTGAGTGTGTGTGTGTGTTATCTGAAGTGTGTATTTGCTGTGCATACAGGTGAATGAGAGAGGGGCTGTGTGCAGTGACTCACGCTGTAGACTGCAGTGACTCCGGGTTGGGTCGGGAAGATCCGGTCGTCCAGTGTCTGCTGAACCCGCGGGATTCTGGAGAGAAGCGCGTTAAGGGAAAGTCGCTCCTTGCCGGGTAAGAGTCGCTCGCCCGGTAACAGCCCCGTCACGCTTTATGGATTCATGTGAGCGACGCCGTTATGCACGGCTGGACTGGGATTCGATTTGAAACGTTTATTGTGATGAAAGCACATATTGAGACATGGTGACAATTACGTCTACTTACTTGACAAAAAATAACTTAAATGTCAGAGAAAACCAGTTGCTCTTAAGTTCTTAATATTATGAAAATAGGTTTAATTTGTCAAGTATTTAAAGTTTTTTGCACACTATACCACATGAAGAGACTCAATGTGGTACGTGTGGAAGTTACTCGTTCGGCAAACCCACTGACATCCCCGATTACTTCATTCTACACTTCTATGTTTTCCTACGCTGGTTCAGATTCAAAGAGATTTCCTCCAGCCCTGTTGGTTCTGTAGTTTGATTTCAACCAGCAGGCCCAAAATGCCCCATCTCGGAGTGTACACTGTGTACCGTTACCATTTCCCTGAGTGCTAAAGGGAAAATCTGAAATGGATTTCTGGTCCACTTCGGGCAAAGGGACGACCAGAGCAGGAGATGAAGACAACGGCAAAGCAACAGTCAAAACTGAGAAAATACATTTGAAATTCATGGTCATTTCTCATGCTGTAAGGTAGACTAATAGGTAAAAAAAAAAAACTAACACTCTCGGCATAACTAAAGCGCCTGGCCCTCTTTGAACCGACAGAACTTTTGGGCTTCTGAGAATCCCAAGACGTCACTTAGATGTTGGAGGAGACAGGCGAGAGGAATGTGAGCGAGTGAAGCCCTGTGGTTAGTAACCTGCTCAGTCAGTTGTCTGTGGCGCACAGGATCACATGGTTTAAGGGAAACCAAACGTCTGGCTTGCTTTCCTTCCCCCGAGGGGGGGGGGGGGGAAGGGTTGGGGAAGAAGTATGTCGTCAATGTATTGTCAGATTGTGACGTACATCGAAAGTTTTGTTTAGAACGGCCACATTCGAAAGAAATTCACGGTGTTTATGATGAAAAGCACCACTAATAAAAACAATTTAAAAACAAGAGCGAGCACTGAGGGAGAAGTTTAAAGCCGAGTGGTGCGAATGTGGGAATGGGAGTGTTCTGACTTAGCGAACTGGCCCTTTAAGCCAGTTGACTCCCCTCTCGCCCGTGGGGGGGGGCCCTCGTCTCTCCTGGCCCCCTGCCAGCACCACCACCGGTGGCCAACAACGATAGGGAGATAAGGAGAGAAAGCAATCGTTTGTTAAGAGGGCTGAGACTCAAAAACGCAGCGGGAAGCATTATCTGCCCCCCCCCCCCCACCCCCTCTCCCCAACCCTCAACCACACATTGAGAATAATTGAAATTGGGAATAATCAGAGGCTCGGTTTCTTCACAAGTGACAGCGTAGGCGAGGAGGAGCACAGCAGTAGCGTGGCCGCGGGCAACAAGGTATTTACAACCTCGGGCAGGAGACAGCCAGGCGAACTTCACCTGTACCTGGCAAAGGTGATTGGGGTCATTGAGAGACGTTGGAGACAAATGATGTTTAAAAGGCGGTGTGCAGAATTCTGTCATCTCAGAAGGAGAACACATGTAGTCCCAGCAGAATGTTGTCACGACACAAAGTAGCAGAGGTGTGGACTCGAGTCATGTGACTTGGACTCGAGTCAGACTCGACTCATGAATTTGATGACTTGAGACTCGACTCGACAAAACGTACAAAGACTTGCAACTCGACTTGGACTTGAACACCGATGACTCGTGACTTGACTTGGACTCGAGCCTTTTGACTCGAGAAGACTTGCTACTTCCCATGAAAACTGTGGGAAAACATTTTCACACCACCGCGCCGCGCTGTTTATCTGCATCTGTCAAAAAAATGTGCGCCACCTGTATGCTGCCTGCACGACATCCAATCACTGCAGTCCATTTGACCGTATCAACGAGACAGCTCGTTCATGGTTACAAAAATCGGGATTTTTGAACCCGGATTCAGACTCCGATGGAAATCCCCGCCAACATTATGTCAACGTCCGTTTTAAAGTAGTGTAATGAGCTGAGTTAAAGTTATTAGTTAATCAGTTATGCAGATGTTGCATGTGTTCACGTTATGCTCTGTTACCAGCTGTAGTTACGCGAGACAACCCGAGTTTTGGGGGGCTGTGTATGCGGAAGTGTTCGTTCGGCGTGGTGACGGCCAACAGTGACCGAAGTTGAGTTGTTTTATATAAATAAATGCAGCGGAGTTGCAAGCCAGTCATCGCCTCCTTATTTACGCTGCAGCATTGGGGTGAGCGTTACAGTACTAACACAGTCACAGTCGATCCACCATTACCCTTCCCTTCGTAGTCTAGGTCTGTGAGGCAGCGCACCATCACCCAGGGTTCCCCGTCCCCACTATAATAAGATGACTTGAAATGACTCGAAAATAAAATGGTACGACTTGTGACTCGACTTGAGACTTGTTGGCTGTGACTTGTGACTCGACTTGGGACTTGCTTCGTCTTTGACTCGACTTGACTCGGGACTCGAGGGCAATGACTTGAGACTTGCTTGTGACTTGCATAACAGTGACTTGTTCCTACCTCTGCAAAGTAGTATGCGTACTGTTTAAACACTTTAAATGGAGTGTCATCTCACGGGGCATATTGAAAAAAGGCCATCAATTCTAAAGAAAACTAGATCCAGTCTTGCTCTCCCTCTGGATAACTATAGAAATGTCACTTTGATATCAACGGATGTCCAGCAGTGCTAGAAATGTGATGCATTTTTACCGCTTCCGTAAATTGTATTTACTGCCGTTGGTAAAAAAAAAAAAATACTCCAATATGAGGGGGTCCAGGTAGACGGATGGATGCAGAAAGCGGACACTTTTCAATCAAGCTCTTAAACATTTATTAGGCACATCCTTGTAAGGGGCTGAGCGCACTAATTAGATATCAGCCATGGTTTGATGTCCATTCATTTTCTGCTTGAGGGCAGAGGGCGAGCGCAATGTCGACTTTAAGACCTAAAACACGGACACTGCTCCAGGGAATAAGAGCGTCAGCGGGGCTGAGTAATTACCTGCGACACTAAATTAAGCCAATGGGGAGATTGACACTTGACCCTTACATCGACTGAAATGAAATTAAGTGTTTAGATGAGGGCGGGTTTCCCATCAAGCACCACAGCTATTCACACTAAAGGACACGATCACATAAAGCCTCATATTTCAAAACGGGATCTTACGTCCCACACACAGAAAAGGACACCGTGGTCCAAGACAAGTCATTTCTGCTGCTTCTTTGCACAGTGGCTTCAGCCCCTGTGCCGCCACTCTACAGTCACCCGTAAGCCTGATTTGGGGTTGGGGGCATTAGTGGCTTGACAGTAAAGCCACTAATGTGCTGATTCCGTGGGACAGGCAAAAGACGGGAGGAAATACAGCCTTACAAAATAGTTGGGGTGTGAATCAGACGCTGATACAGCCCAATAAAAACGTAATCTGCTGTTACTGATTAAATTAATGAATCACAGCAGTGTATTTAACAATTTCACCCGTGAATGTGCCAAGTGACAACGTTCAGGGAAAAGAGGCAGGAGAGGGTCAGCGTGAGGGGCAATCTCAGCAGTTAGCTGCTCAGTCTACAAATACCCCCTGAAATCAACATGTGCCATCTAATAAAAACACACAGTCGACTGACGGCTAACAAAATAGCCTTGTGTCACATGATACGGCACACATAAAGAAAAAAACCCTGCATGCTTCCTTTGAATGACACCAGTCGCCTGTGTACGGAAAGGCGCACGCACGCACGCACGCACACACACACACACACACACACACAGAAAACAGTATGAACACTGGCTGTTAGGGTGGTGGAATCAAAACTAACAACCCAAATCTTAAGCAGCAGTGGGTCTGCAGCAGGAGGCAGATGCAGAACACAATTACTGGAAAAACAACCATTTCAGGGATGGCTACAGTTGTATCGAATGTTCTTCCCCTACCAAGTGAATCCTCATTCAAGTTGCCAATTGCTGAAAGTCCTTTGATCATGAAAAATTTACTCCTAATATTGTAAACTACACGCTGCCCAGAAGTCTCCTGGTGTCAAATGGGGAACAACCATGGCGGATCCACGTTGTGTGAAACCACCCGAGAAACAATTAGTCTGGCAGAATGCAAGAGGACTTTTTGTCGTTGAATTGTGTCACACACCAGTGAGGACTCACAGGACCCGAATCACACTGGCCGAACATTTTTAAATTTGCTTGGAAACCCTGCAGCACTGAGCAGAAGCAGCAGCAGGTTTTATGTTATGTCTCTCTGTTTACTGTTCACAGTCCTCTACTTACTAACCTGTTTACACTGCACACAAGTAGCGTGTTCTAACTGCACTGTAGTTGATTTCCTGGAAGTGTTAGCACTGTATTGGCTAAAGATGTAGCACTACTTGCTGACATGTTGTGAACGCTCTTGACTCAACCGTACAGCATCGAGGTCTGGGTGAAAATGCTCTGCAAACACAGACCTCACTGTAAATTCTGAGTATCCAAAGAGCAGTCAAAATGCAATAAGTATAATCAGAAAATCCAACGTCTTCTGGTCGTGTCTGCAAAACAACACTTCATCTGCAATAATGTGGAAATGTCACTTGACAGTGAGCCGTAGGTCTTCCTCAGCAGACCACGCTCTCTCTGGAAAGAACAATCCTGCATGCTGGCTCATAACAACTCAGCAGTTTATTTATAACAACCCTCAGTTAGTGCGCTCATGAGAATATCTTCTGATGCGGGCGGCACACACCTGTCCTGAAACACAGCAGTACGGCGGCGGGAGGCAGAGCAGCCGGGTGCCTTACGCAGATCACAGCTTATGTTCGCACTTCGCTGTCAACTGCTCTCATCCTTTTGTCCAAACACTAACCTTGACGACAAAGAATCGAAGAATTGTGAGAGCGAGAGAGAGAGAGAAAGGGGGACAGATTCTTCAAAGAGAGAAGAAAGCACTGTACCATCAAAGCGGAGGGAGGGGGGGGTAAATGGGGAGAAACCCTCAGTTTTCTCAGCTGGGCCAGCAGCAAGGCGAGGTGAGCTGTTGGGGGAGGGAAGGACATGAGGGGGGGAAAGGGGGGGGGGGGGGGGGGGGTGTTGAGGCAGCCTGGGTGACCTGGGCCTTTGTTGGCAGATGGTGGGAAGCGCCACCTTGGCCTTTCGCTCTGAATGCTAAGCAGCAGTGCCATTGTATGACAAGTGCAGCAGCAGACGCATGTGCTGGGTGTTTCTCTGGCAACCGGGAAAAGAAACAACCCCCCCCCCCCCCCACCCCCCGTTCACATACACGCCTCGCCACCCTGCTTTTTTGGATCCCTGTGCATCTCAGGACTCCACAAACACACATGCCAACATTCTCCAAGAGTATTCCCATACATCAGGAGCATAACGCAGGTCTCCTGACCTCAGAGGGCTACAGAGAGCGAGAGGGGTCTGCTTTCATTACTGACATGGGAAACAAATTGCTTGCTTGGTAAACTCCTGGGACAAATGCCACGGGGAACTAAGAAACTTCTGGAAGCTCGCGGGACAAAGCAGGCAGGTCGGAAGGAACAATTCAGATTCTTTTTACTCTCACTTACTGTACAGACGGTGTCCAAATGCTAGAAAAATTATTATCTAGCATTAAATTATATGGTATATAATAGTTAAAAAAATTCAATAATATTCAATTAAATTCAAAAGTACAACAACCTACAAAACAAGCAGACGGTTGAAACAAAACTAATATGATTACCTTTGTAAAAGTAGTAAGGCTTATTGCACAACTGACACATTGGATTACATTTAATCAAGCTAGATAAGCCCAATGAACTGGAACGATGTCAGTCTATTGTCAAGTTTATTTGCTTCCAAATCCCGCATGGCTAAAGGTGGGGATTTAATATTATAAGCACCTAAAAGAGTATTGGATTATTTTGGAATAGAATTTGATTCTGTTAATGATATCATCACAAACCCCTGAATGGATTCTGTGCGATTGCAGTTAAAAGCCAGGCCAGCTGATGATTTCATAAGTTTTGCTTTGACAGAAACGAGAGTGGAAGTGACTTGTTAATTGTCACGTATGGCAGTCTGCCACGGATTTACCACTGCACCTTAAAACAGGGACACGGTTACTCCTTCATCAATAAATAGCCCCAACTACATGATGTTGAGTATATCACACAGAAAACATCAATCAATGTTGAAGCTAAGCGAGCAAAGTAAAAAAAGGCAACCAAAACAATTAACAGCTCTGATCATTAAAAAGAGACACATTTACCATTCTTAGTTATTGTTATGTATTCCCAGCTCTTAAAGAGGCCATCAATTGAGTAAATGGAGAGTGTGCACTTCTGTACTCAACCGGTAGCCACTTCACATTTAGAAGTTGGTTTAATACATTTCAAAAGCCCACAGAGTCAATCGAGGACATGGCACAACAAATAAAGAGACCATTATCTTCTTGCATTGCGTTTGCATCGCTCATCGAACTCACAAAGAGCGGATGAACACAACACACTGTAAGCAAAGGAGGGATTCATTTGGCCACTCGCCACAACCAGCTCCTCACTGTCCTCCACAGATGTCCCAAACACAGGGCTGCTGTGATCGTGGGTGGCAGGAAACCAGGTTGAGACTTAACACCCCAAAGTCAACCCACAACAGGAGCTGTCAGATCACAAAACACACATACACACACACACACATATCTCTCTGCCACTGGCAGGCAGGAGGCGTCAACCTGATCCCCTGCATCACAAAACGGGCACCGTGCTGTAAATAAAACAGGGGGTGACATAACCACGGTGACTCCACCTCAAGTAGAGTAACACAGATGCATCGCTGTGTTAAGGTGGATTTTGGGGGCGGTGACAGTTCAGTGTGGGAGAAGGTTTCTCCAGCTGATAGTGATTAACCAAACACGGCAAGTGGCAAGAAAATGTGTTGCTGCTGCTGATTCAAATACTCCTCACCGGCCCTGGCAATTATGAAAAGGCCTATCGGGGGGGGGGGGGCGGCAAAGCAAACACCTCTTCCAAAAGCTGTCAGGTGAAATGGAAAAGGTGGGTGCAATTGCCTCAAACCTGGCCGGTCGCAGGCCAACATAACCCCCCCCCCCCGGGGGGGGATCATCACCACGACACGTATAAAGGCGCGCAGACGTTGCGTTTACTGACTTGTGCACTTGCTAGCCATTGAAGCCCCCGTTAATTTAACGTTAGCTGGCCGGCACAGCAAACTACGATAGGCTAATGCACCTTGCTAGCCCACTACTGTGAATGAACAAAGCCGGTAACCGGTGTGGAATGCCCGATAGCTTGCCGTCGGTGGGGCTTTCCCCGCACAAAATAACCACACTTCATCTGTAATGCACCATTAGTAAATGACAGTCACGTTGAATTGCGAACGCGAAGTGAACTGCCGAAAAACCCAACTGACGTTTCCGTTAGCTTGGGCAACCGGCGTGATAAGCTAACGTTAGCATACTTAGCTAGCTAATTGTCCCCTCCCCTCCCAGCTCCCTCCAAACGAAACGACCCCCCTCCCCACCCCCTCTGTTACCTATCACTATTAAAACAACTGTGTGCGGTACGGTCTTACACGGGAGAGAAATGCATAACATCACAAACCATTTTCCATGTCGCCCATGGTCAAAGGATACTGAGGTGGCGGCACAGCGCCGGGCTGAGGAGCTGTTGGGGCTCCCGGCGGCAGAGACACGGAGGTCAGGGTAGCCCGCAGTTGGCTCGACGGAGAGGGGCCACTTCCAGGTCCGCTAACTGCGACAGCGGCGGGTTTGGGCACCACTTTCGGTGGCAAACTCATCGCAAAAAAACAAAAAAAAATCAACAAATAAAAACTATACCTTAATAAATACTGATACAAACAACGCCTAGCTTGGTGGCATGGAGCAAGCGTAGCAGATTCTTGAAGCAGGCCCCAAATCCCTTTAACGAAGCCGGGATAACGACGCTCGAATAGCAACACAAACGTCTTTTTTTCATGGAAAGTCGCTGTTCGGATCAGGGGTGCTATTCATGGTGGGAGGTTTAGCCTCCCTTGCCGTCCGGAACCTCAGCGGATCCGGCTCGGTTTCGTTTCTTTCGAAATAAATAATTCGCCGCGATCTTCAATCCCCTCCTGGCGATCTACCTTTTCTTCTCGGCGCGTATGTTTTCTATCATTTTTTTTCTCACAGAGATGAGAGACTTCGCCAACATGGCGTTGCGGCCGCTTCCAGCAGTCCGGGCAGGACAGATGATTCGGCAATTCTCGGGAATCTACGGATACGCTCGGCCAATCAAAGAACCTACAATCCATGCCTACGATCGGATCGAGATGGATGGTTCGCGTGTCCATCGTGTTTTTTAATCGTTTTTTCCGTGTGTCAATATACTTTTTTTTTTAAAATCAATTTTAGATACAAGTCCTCAATTTAGTAAATTATATTAAAGTCCAGAAAGTAAAAACCTTGTTATTGGCATTTCTTAACACCGCGAGAAGCAAGACATTCAAACAAAATATTTTAGTAGCATCAAATTGTAAAAAATTAGTCATTTGGATGTTTGCATTGCATAAATCCTGTATAAATCATGGTCCGTTTTCTGCACAACTGCAGGACTTCACCACTGATTTGTGTCATATTGGCGCCATCTGTCGATCTTCTGCCTGCTTCACATCCTAAAGTCACCAAAGGAACGTCCCATTTATTTCGCCACAATTGGACTAATAGTTTAATGTGAAACACTGGGTTGGAATAGCCACACATCTCTGTACGACAAGGCACCAGATCACGAACAAATTGAGGAGACAAAGTGGTTTTAAGACTGGTTTTACTATGCAAAATAATTTGTGACAAACTCCTTGGCACATAAGTTGGCCTGCAAGACCAAGCTCTAAAATGGAAGAAATAGTTCAATTTATTGCTGTGAATGTCTTACTTTCTCCCTTCTGTGTCTGATTTGCTTTGTTTTTCCATTACAGAAATTAAGCCACGGCAATGGGACACAAATCACATCCATATCTCTATAAAACATACGTTTGCAAAGTGTTAAATATTGCAATGGTTCAAGTAGAAACGGCTACTTGAGTATTAAAACACATGTACACCATTCATAAACATAT
This sequence comes from Pungitius pungitius, assembly GCF_949316345.1. Classification (NCBI taxonomy): domain Eukaryota; kingdom Metazoa; phylum Chordata; class Actinopteri; order Perciformes; family Gasterosteidae; genus Pungitius; species Pungitius pungitius. Next base: position 2,015,269 of record NC_084907.1, read on the forward strand.
TTAAAACTGTATCAATTTTCATCGTTAAAAAATTGTGATCTTAAAATACAACAAATTGAAATGGGAGCATTCCCAAGCACAGTCGAGAAGAAAAAAGAACACATGTACAACTTCATGAGTGACAAGCAGTTCAGAAAACAGGAGAGTGGTTCCCCCTTTTTTTCTGACACCATTCGCTGGGTTCAGTGCACGTTCATAGTTCTATATTTAACTTCAGAAGTTGGGGAATGCAGATCACTCAAACAACAGTCCTTGAGGAGAAGCACTGAAGATTGCAGGCAAATGTGGTCCTGGAAGCAGTGGCACGGCAGTGAGGGTTTCAGTGGTTCTTGTGTTGCGCCCCCCCCCTAGAGAGTTTGTCAGAGTTTCTCCCAAACGTCCTTTTCTCTCCTCGCTGATTAACAGCAACGAGGCATCACCAGAGCTCACACTTGTGCTTCGGGTTCATGGGAGCGTCGGATTTGCAGCCAAAGTGCTTCGAGAAGTCTTGCGAATTGGAGATGGTGCCGATGACTCGAAATCTGGACGGGCTGTGGGGGTCTGTGATGACGCCCTCGTGTGAGCTTTCGGGTGTCCTGACGGAGCACCACACCTGCACGGATCATGAATGAGAAATAGACACACAACACTAGGGATTAGCTTCCTTATGTGATTCTTCAAGAATTATAAAAAGGTTTCTCCGGAGAGACTAAATTGTTTTCCTCACTCATTGTGATTCTACGTATAACATTACATCAGCAGAATATTTTCAATGGTCTTAACCTGCCTTAAGTTGTTTTTATTATGCAGAAAGTTTGATTTTGTATTATTGAAAGAACACGAGAGGTGCAAACCTGGGCGAATCCCACGAAAAAGAGCTGATGGTTGGTCATTCCCAGGGCAGGTAGTGTGGCCTCCTCGCCGTTCTTTTTGATCCAGTTCACATAGGCCTTCAAAGCAACAAATGATCATGTTACACACACACACACACACACACAGTCACTGGCTTGGCTTGTGTTAAAGTGCATCATGTAGCAGCCCGGTGGGGGGGGAAATAGGAGATCCACTTTGTGTTATTTCCCCTCTGGTTCCCTAATACTTCCACTTGATTTGCTCATCTGCTTCCCAGCTCGTGACCTTTTGCATTGCGTGGAAAGAATGTGTCCGTGGGAAGAAGCAACCAGAGGCTGGCGAGGCCACACGGGAACCACCTGTTGCGTTTCCAGGCTTCGCTGCGAACCAACACGAGCGGCTTTTTCCAATACGGGTGAATGGACGTCACCCCCCCGCGACGGCCTGGAAGAATAAACTAAGCCGTGGGATTAACGTTCTGACCCACGCCATGGTTCCCCTGACCTTCTAGACTGTGCGATCTGCCAACTTAGGAAACCTGACAGCAGTGACAGATAACACCCCCCCCCCCCCACACACACCATGTCTTAAGCACGGACAGTAAACATTCATCACACCTTGTAGGCGGCCTTGAGGCCCCCGTTGTCGGCGATGTTCTCTCCCAGCGTGTGCTTCCCATTCAGGGGCTCCTTGTTGACGCTGTAATTTCCGTACTGCTCCACCATGCACTCCGTCTGCTGCTTGAAGGCCTCCACCGAAGAGTTCTTCCACCAGGGACGCAGGTTTCCATCCTTGTCGTACTCCCTCCCTTTGATTTGAAGTGGGAGTACAATCATTTGTTCTCGGGGCCACATCAAATCAATTTTGTAACGAGCGGAATGATTCCGTTTCCACGTCCTTTTGGTGGCCCACCTTGGTCGTCGAAAGCATGGGTCAGTTCGTGTCCCATGACCACGCCGATTCCACCGAAGTTGAGAGCCCTGCAAAAACATAAAACAGGATGCATTTTGAAAGCTGTTGTAAAAATCCGCATTTGATGGGTGTGTTCTCTGTGGGCCGTGAAAACCTTGGAGTTGGACATACTTGGGCCAGGAACGACTGTAAAACGGAGCCTGAAGAATCCCCGCGGGCAGAACCATCTCATTCTTGGTCGGGTTGTAATACGCGTTCACGGTCGGCGGGGTCATGCTCCACCTGGAACCCCCCCCCCACAAGGAACACACCGAGCGTCAACAAATGCAGAGCACAGACCCTGACTGCAGATCAGCTCCGTCCCCTCCTCCCTTTGACTAATTGGAGACCGGGATCGGTCCGGAGGAGAGAAGTCGTCTCCACGGGAACCATTGTGGACGGCCGCGGTATTCTGCCGAGTCGGAAAAAAAAAGGGAACGCAGCGCCAGCACAGGGGGGGGTGGGGGGGGGGTCAACTCACTGGTTTCTGTTGGGAGTTTTCCTCAGCTGGTCCGCGGTCACTCTGGCTGAGAAGTTGTAGTACTGCATGACATTCTGGAAGTAGAGCTCGGAGACCACCTCGAACTGAAGGAGAGAGAAGAATCAGAAGCAGTGAGAATGAGAATAAAAAGAGGCCGCAGGGTCGGGGCAGTTTGTTCGTTTACTCACATCATTGAACACCTTGTCCAGCTTGGTGGCGTTCATGATGAACTCTGGATAGCCAACCATGTTGTATATAGCGTCTGCCTGTCACAGATAATACTAAATTAAAACCCATGTAAAAGACCCGTTTTCACACCAGGTGGCAGTGCTGCATTTCTGGAGCCCTTCAACATCAACGTCTCTTCGTCCCACCTTCTCTTTGGCTGCTTTTTTGGTCTCCGAGTCCATCCACCTGACATTCTTCAGGCTGTCCTCAAATGCCCATTTAATGTCCGCGACCATATCTTCGGCCTGAAGACGAGACAAAAGACGACTCAGAGACACCACGCCTCGCACTCCCCCCCCCCCCCTTTTGTCGTGATGTGTGCGAGGGGGACGACTCGGGAACCACTTACAATGGCCTTGCTGTCCTCGGCGAAGGTGGCTTTGACGAACATGGCTCCCAGAGCGAAGCCCAGGGCGCTGTCCGTGTCGCTGACGCACAGCTTCCAGCGCGGCGTGCAGCTCTGCAAAAGGCGACGCATCAAGACACGTTCAGGGAAGATGCATCCTCACATGTTGCAAGTAACGGAAATCTGTCTGGAAAGGGATCTGCTTTGGGGTTGGTCACATTCTCTTCAGCTCATTTCCCAGAATAAAGGTGTGGGGAGGGGGGGGGGGGGGGGACACATACACGGTGAAAACACCCGACTAAGAACGGCTTTACTTCTGTAGAATTTGAATTTAAAATATGCTTCGATGATCAGCGAGGTACAATAAATCTTGATGTCAAACATTCCCGCTAAAGACGAAAGCCAGATGTTGGGGGGCCGGGCGCGGGGGGGGGGGGGGGGGGGGGGTCAGTCCAGACGGAATGGACCTTGGGACATTGTTGGGTTTCTGTTAAGACAACACAGTCCACTTACAGGCCCCTAATCTTCCTGCAGAGCCCTGAGATGGTTTGGCGGATCTCTTCCTGCCCCCACAACTCTAAACATTTCAATTGGGTGGAGCCCTAGATGTGAAGTGGGGACCTGCGCTCTCTATTGGTTTTATTCCTGCTTTCTAAATTTTAAGAAATATATATTTAAAACATAAATTAAAAAACTAAAGCAGCATGGCTTTAAGGCTTTTTGGATATACACAATACATCAAACTTCTAATTTCTAACATGATTCAAAACAAAATGAAGTAGAACATTGAGTCCTCAATTTTGTCAAAGATAATGAGAGAAAATGGCTGATCTTTTAGAAATGTGTGACCTCTGAACGCAGTCATTTTTGGGACAGAGCTCAGCTGTTATATATATTTTCATCTTTCATCTTCAGTATTTGTGTGTTAAGTACACATCGCCATACAAAACACACCATCCCCATGTGGCTCTCTCACACAGGCTATTTATTTATATTTATTGTTATTGAGATATGAACCAATGTTGTTATAATTAGATTCAGGCCATATGGAACACACATCTATTTACATCCACCTATCTGAATACAATGACTTTACATCCCAACTCTCTCACTCAACCAGTGATTCGTTGGCCGCATGTGAGAAGAAAAAAAAGAAAAAGACCCTTTTATGACGGATGAGTTATTATCAGGTGAAAGGAAGGACAAGGACAAAAGGGGAACAGGTTTGCAGGGAGGAAACGAGGAGCGTTCAGAGCAAGCGACCGCAAGTTGTAAAACGAGATGGAAAAAAAAGAGCTCCCACGAAAGAGGCACGCATAGATAGTTTGTGGATTGTTATTGCAACTTGACTCCCGGTCCAAAACAAGGCCGCGGCAGCAGGATTTGGGTCAGATAAGGGAGCAGGGGCCCACTGGGAAGGTACAACGCGTTCCCTCCATGTGTGCACACATGGGGTTTTCCTCACATATCTGCGGCTCCGGGGGCTTCGGGTCTAGCGGCGCGAGTCTAGCACAACGAGAAGCAGGAGGTCTGATTTTCTACGGTTCCTTACACCAGTGATTCACAACTGGTGGGACCCGTTTTTAATGGGTCGCGAATAGGAAAATAAAAATTAGAATTAAAAAAAAAATAATCACAAAAAAAATCATCTTGTGATTTTATTTTGAAGGGACTTTTTTAATGCAGCATGTGCCAGGTTGGGTCAAACCATTGTGATATAGGGGAGACATTGGGTTTTTAGTATAATTAAACATCCTGAATATAAAATTCAGCTTATGAACTTGATTTTGAATAAATTTGAGATGTTGAGAAAGACCAGTTAAGAACCACTGCCTTAAACGATGCACAAAAATAGTGGCTCCTCTGTTGGTTCCCATTTCCACGTGTTTGCATTCAGTTTAAAAAAAACAAAAAACGAATCATCTGCGTTTAGACAAGAGGTCAAGTGAAAAAAGCTCTTTAAAACAAGCTGTTTGGCTTTGGGCCATTTCCTCCGACGACTAAAAAGGCCAGAGGGAGAGAGAGGGAATGATAAAGAACAGAACCCCTGCACATCCCAGTTCACAAACACGCCAAAAATACATTACGCCGATGAGCCTGCTTAATCCCACCTGCGCGTTTAAATCTCACCTTCTTCGTGCCGTACATGACCTCAAGGAAGCGCTGCTCTGCGTCCTGAAACCGCTGGTCCAAAATGGAGCCCATCTTCCTCACCACCTTCATGATCATGTAGTTGTTGAGTAGGCTGGAGAGACAAAAAGCAAAGCCACTGTTTTAGGTATTGAAAGTGCAAACAGATTTATTGCCATACAACCGGGATTATAGGACGCTGTGTTTACACTGCGAGAGAATGTTCTCATTTGGAAAAATGGGTCCAACATTCGCTTACTACACAAATCGGCATGACCATGTACCCTAAAGGAGACGATAAGGAAGAGTGGTGTCTTCTTAGGAGACTGGAAGTAGTACCGCTTCAAACCATTGGATGCTTTTATAAAGGAGTCATTGTTGTGAAAGAGCTGGCTCAACCCCCCCCCCCCCCACATCGAAAGCGGGCCAGACCATTGAAATCACTAGTCATCATAGTGCTTTTGTTGCTCATAGTGTGAACACATCAAGCATTAAAAAGTACCCGACCTTTTATTCGTCTTAGTTATGAGGTCAGAAACTTGCTGGAGGTATTCTTTGGCGTAAACGACCACCGGCTCCGACTCGTTGAGCGGCACGGGAGCAAACACTTCTTTGAGGTACGGCATCCAGTCCACGGCAGGGACCAGAGTCTGCAAGGACGCACACACACACACACATAAACAAACATGCATAGTAAAAAAAGATATGCACACAAAGGTGAACAGTTCCAAGTTTTAGCTCTCACCATCAGGTCCTTGGCCTCCATCTTATTGTAGATGAGCTCTTCGTCTCGTCTCTCCTCCTGAGGGACTGTGATGTTGGCCAGGTTAGTCTCAAAGTCCACGATCTCCCCCATCAGCGTCCGGGACGCGTCCTCGGCGCCGCCCAGGAGAACCCCCAACTCCGTGAGGAAGTTGAGGTACGCCGTCAGGTACTGCGGCGTCCCAGTGGGCGTCGGGGGGGGGGGGGAGGGAGACAAAGCGTGTCAAAAAGGTTGACCACTAAACAAGCGACTCTGCGTGGTTTTGACTTGACGACGCGTCTTGAACTTTAGTGTCTTTCGCCGTTAGAGACAAGCGGTACCTTTTCGTTCGCCGTTTGGTTGAGGTAGTAATCCCGCGAAGGAAGCCCCAAGCTGGACTGATCCACCTAGAGTGAAGGGAAACAACCACATGGCTCCAGCCTCCGTTTCAACACGCAACAAACAGCCCCCCCCCCCTCCCCTTTTGTTTCCACTGCTGGCGCCGCCCGGGCTAAAAGTAGAAGCTTGCTGAAGACCGTATCTGTGCCATCGGTTACCCCCCTCCCCGAGATAATGAGTGCATTGTCCCCCCACGAGGGAAGCCCTGGAGGAGTGTCTTTCTGGTGTGCAAATATCTGATCTTGGATGAAGACGTGAACTGGGCCGCTCACCTGGATGATGTTGCTGTTGGAGTTTTTGGAGTCGGTGCTGACGAACACGGTGAAGAAAGGCGAGGTGTGATAGTTGGCCGACACCATACGCAGGACTTCCTGGAAGTTGTCCTTGTCCCAGGGTCCCGTCAGGGCCCAGCCCCCTATCTGAAACGGGGGGGAAGCGTTTAGGATATCGAGGCGATGGATGTGTCGGATGTGCTTGTGGGAGGTCAGTAGGATATCGAGGCGATGGATGTGTCGGATGTGCTTGTGGGAGGTCAGTAGGATATCGAGGCGATGGATGTGTCGGATGTGTCGGATGTGCTTGTGGGAGGTCAGCGTACCTGGCTGATCAGCTCCTGCAGCGGCTTGGTCCCCAACTCCTCAATCTTGGCCTCGTTCATGCAGGCCTGATAGTAGCGCTGGGCCTTCTCCTCGGCCTTGCTCAGGCCTTTCATCGATGTGTTTTCTGCCCCACCCCCACAAAAAAGAGACATGCGTTTAATCAGCCTCCCCAGCTCCATGCATGGGGGGAGGAGGACGGGGGGGGGGGGGTCGCAGTCCTACCTAGTAAATGCTTCATCGCGAGGATGTTGTGCTCCCACAGGTCGCTGAAAGGTCCCCAGCGGGACTTGCCCTCGGGGAGGGGGTTTTTCTTCACCCAGCCCCCGCAGGCAAAGTTGTAGAAGTCGTGGCAGGGGTCGACGGATCGGTCCAGGGCTCCCAAGACCGCGCTGGCCACATTGATGCAGGGCTCGGTCAGGCACAGGCCCGGGTGAGCTGCAGTAGAAAAAGGTTAAAAAGGTTCAAATCTATCATTTTTGTTTATTTACCCATTTATTTAGTATACTTTATCAAAAGGAGTTAATATTAATAATTTATTAACATTTGTTTGCCTATGAATGTTGTTCAACCGTGTTTACTAAGCACATAGCTACGCACATATTTTATGCTTTTCTTTTCCAAACAAATGTGAAGAGTTTACTCTTTTTCTTAACTCAAACCCTTGACTTTTGAACACTAGTTGTCACGGCAGCACATCCAAATACATGAATGCATTAATGCGAGTTTCAGACCATCTCGAAACTATTACTTTTCAAGAAGTAACCACCAAGACAAATAGCCCGAAGGGAATATCTGTCGGGAATAAAAATCCCCCAGAAATCCTTCTGTGCAAAGCAGGGCTCGGTGATCTTGTCTTTGTAGGGGGCAAACCATGGCGACTGATTACGTTGACGTCTGACTACGAAGGCAACGCAATTCTTCAGAATCAAACTTTAAGTCACCTCGCCTTTCGGTGGAAGGGCCATGGAGTGTTTAGAGGACTTGTACAACTCATCATCCTGAACACTCCACTCACTGTAAGGACTTCTGCCCATCTGCCCATACAAGGCTTTGAAACGGGAAGGAGACACAGCGACGGGGCAGCGATGGGGTTAGCACCCCTCGGAGGATTCACCCTCGCTCCTCTCGCTAGTTCAAAGTGTGGTCTGACATGCGGCCGTGAATGGGAGGAAGTGGATTTAGGTTTTCCCATGGCAAGTCTGAGGAAACGTGCGCGGATGAGACGCCGCCTGGATGTGATGCTAAATCCACAAACCCTTTTTCCATAACCAACGGGCTCAGGGGAGAGATTTAGAGTTGTTTTCAGGCGGCTTAGCCGAAGGTGTGGCTTTTCGTGTGTGAAAAATATAAACCACGTAAACTGTATTAAATGGCAAAGCTCCTGTATTCTTTTTAGCCCGGGTGGATACCTGAGCACCTTGTGAAAGAATGAGGGCGGGCCGTGTTTACCAGTAGCTTTATGGACATGACCTATTTTTTTATCGGTACAAACAAAAAGGCTGTGACCATTTCAGGTATAAAAGAAAAGGCACTTTTTAGATGAAACCACTCTCACGTCTGCACAGTAATTGTGAAGCTACAGCCAGTAGCCAGCTAGCTTAGCGTAGCATAAAGGTTTTATATTTGGTAAACCTATGAGAGAGTGCTATCAAAGTAAGCCAAAAGGTCAAACTATTCCTCTAAGCTTTTCCTCCTTTATTCCTTTTATTTTCAAGTTGTTTTTATTTTGAAATGTCGCTCAAGTCTTTGACTTCGACCGGGTTCCCCCCCCCCCCCCGGGTCTTTTGTTCCGCGTAGCGCCGCCGTGGCGTTTAGGTTCAAACAAAAAGGTCAAACTCACTCTGTCTGTATAGGACGGCGGTTGCGATGAGAGACGCGAAGAGGCCCAACGACACGAAGCCCACGGCGAGCAGCAGCCTCCTCTCCCTCTGCGTCCGGTCCGACCAGCACCAAGGGCCGCGGCCGCGCAGGAGGGTCACCTGCACGCACATCCACGTACAAACAAAGGCCATCTTAGAGAGCGTCAACGTGGTTAAAAGGCATTTACATGACTCTAAAAAAAAAAAAAAGACAGTGACGACAGGCTTGTTTTCAAAGCACAGTGGCGTCTCTATTGCGACGCCTTTCGAACCCTCCCTCGATGAAAAGGTGAGGCCTTCTTCTACTGTTCCCTCACTTCTAGTTTAACAAGGAGGAGGACATTTTTACTTTTGCCTTTAATTGTATTGTATTGTGATAATCCGGTTGGGCCACATCTGCTTTGTTGAGGTTCACCTGTTAAAAAACAGAATGCAGTTAATAGATATTCTGCTAAAAGCTAATGAGAAAAACTAAACTCCGCATGAATAAATGAGTAAGTTACAGGGAAGTCGGTGACTTAATTTCCTTTGAATTATTCATGCACAGGTTCTGTAAGCAGCTGACCTGGCGCCTGCATGTTATCTACTTATTGTTTCATTAGTTGATGAGGCTGCCAAGAGTGTTTATTTCCTACAGGAACGATTCCAAGGGCCACTCGCAAATCATCCAAAGGGCGCATTGACCCCCCCTACCCCCCCCCCCCTCCCTGTGAGTATCCCCTGTGTGAACAAATGCCAGATCTTGGACCTCGCACACATCCTGTGGAAATCAAATATAATAATGGTGTCAAAGCCTTAAATTCAAGCACAGTTTGAGCTCTTCAGGTGAACTCGGGTATGTGAGGAATGAGGAATGCTGGGATGGATCCCAGCTGCAGAAGTGGAAGAAAAGTGTTTTGTGTCTGTGTGATGTAATCAGGACACTTTTGTAAGAGATTGAAATCACAAATAAAAGACATTTTAACTTTAACGGCACATTTGCTGGAACAAAAGAGGGGCTACAAAAAGAAAAAGGGTCCGTATATTGGACATCTACCAGACTAATCTTGCAAAACAAATGGACAAAAGTACAAAAGGTGGTTCAGTAATAACAGATGTTCACTGGTGTTCTCCATCCACCTGCTAACTGCACACTCTGGCGGTGTTGAATCAAGGCAAGTACTCTACTCTACTCTACTCCTTCCACGAAGTCATATCTGGTGTTTGGAGCGATGGTGAACCGATGCTCCGCAAGGATTTTTCCTTTAAATTAGTGGACTTTTAAAGAGAAGTTTGCATTTAGGATGAAGCCCGTAGTGTTTGCAAGACAATCGGCGTTTTCCCAAGAAGTGTGAATCTTCAAAAGCTTTCATCCTACGCAGGTCCCTGGTGTAACGTTTACCTGCATGGGTGATGACGGGTAGACGTCGTCGCTGGTGGAGTCCACCAGGTCCTCCTCATCCAAAGTGGCTCTCTTATACGATGACATCTGAAAAGTCAAGTTCAGAAAAGACTCTCTCAGCGCTTCCATGTTGCTTTTGTACCTCTCCCCGGCCCCTACGGCGTCCAACAGATGCCCCTCTCCCCTCTGGCGTCAGACATCATAATGTCCTCATAAAAGCGTCTCCGCGTGGGTCCTTTCTTCCTCTTTTAAACGGTGTTGTGCCTCTTCCTGGGCAAATCTTTTTTTTTTTTTTTTTTTTAAATTTCCTGGACTTCCTGCTCAGCCCAGTCTATGAAAACACGACGCGCAGGACGACGTAACTGCTGGAAAACAGGAAGGGGAGCTGACTCGAGCAACTTGACGTGACCGAGGCGTAGTGTGGGGCAGGGATTGTGTGACTGTGCGCATGTGTGTGTGTGTGTGTGTGTGTGAGAGAGAGAGAGCATTCCCCAATGTGGTTTTACTTAGATCTGGAGAGGGAGCTCCACAATTGTAGTTCACACCCAGTGTCTCTTTCTATAGGACACGACCGTCGGGGGAGGAGCCCGTAAAAAAAAAAAAAAAAGTCCTCCTCCTCCTCCTCCTCCTCCTCCTCCTCCTCCCCCCACGACGTGCTTGTAGTCGCTGCCCGGGGCAACCGTTACCTGATAGGCGGCTTCACCCCTCACCCACACGGCCACCGCCACGAGCCCTGCGTGCAATGAGTGAACTCTTCAGAGAACGTCACCAGATAACGATCTCTACTCCGTAACGCATCTTTTCATATAAGATGGATACGTTATGGATATGCAGCGTGTCTCTACAGGTACACACACACATATATATATAAATATACACATATGTACACAGACATACGGATAAATGTATATCTATACACATATATATCGGTTTTGCTTGAATGATCCGCTGATGAAAGTGGGTTAACATCTAGACGTTTAACCCACTTTCTCGCTCCTGATTAAAAAGAAACCAAATGCTATTTTAACATTTGCAATGTGGGTTTCTGGTTTGTCGCTGACGAAGGGGAATGATTAACCACACACACACACACACACACACACACACACACACACACACACACACACACACACACACACACACACACACACACACACACACACACTGAACATAAACGTTTACTCTGTGGAGGACAGATTAGATCTTGAACACATCCAGGAGGGAAAGCAGCAGCTGGCGCTTCTCTCACGTAAACACGTCTCAGCAGGAAACGCCAACGTTTTTGCCACAAGAGCTCCGTGGAATTCCAAGCAAACCAGATTCCTGTAAAACGGTCACATTTTTTTTTGAGGAGGGAACTGAAAACCACGCAGGACCCTCCCCCTGTTGGTGCGATTTAAAAAAAAAAAAAAAACGGGGTTAAACCCAGCACACCCGGGCCAGCCAAGTCCCGTTAGCGGCTTACAGGAGGACTGCTGGGACAAAAGATGAGGGGGCCGGAGTGATGAGGGATGCAGAGAGACAGACCGGACGGGGGAGGAGGGGGGAGAGGGGGGGGGGAGGCAAGAGGCCACCAATTGTTTTTAGGATACTTTCAATTACACAAATGGCTGCAATTGACCTACAGCTGGAAGCAGAAAAGAGCCTAATGGGGATATCGACCTCTCTCTCTCTGCCTCTCTCGCTCTGTCCACACACAGAGTACAGCGGTTCCATTTAACCCTATGAGACCCAAAGAGGGACTGGAACGACCTCTCACCACATGATTCAGCAGAGCTATGTGCAACCCAACAGTCAAGCCAACCCCCCCCCCCCCCCCCCCCCGCCTCAAAAGAATTACAATCAGCTTGTTTTAAGACGTGAAAAACAAGGATTACGGAGGTGTCAGACTGGACACCTCCGTGTTTGGGAGCTGTCAATCACAGAGCCGACCCGGCTCTACGGTCAGTTTGACTTTAAATGGGACCAAGATTTTCCTTCGTTGCAGAAGACTCGAAACTAGCGATCTAGACCACAAATGTTTAGAGTCTTTACTGAGGCGATGCATCGGGTAGAGTCATCTTCTCCATCAATGAGACACCTACTTGCAACCAGAGGAAATAGAAGGCACTTATGCTAATCCCATTTAGTTTTGTGTAAAAAAAAAAGTATTTAAATTGCTTCACATCAGGTTTGACTGGAAAGCTGAAGCTGTTGTGGATCCAGTGTCGTATTCATGTGGGATGATGTTAAGTCGTGTCGTGTTTTACCACCATGTAGAATGACCCGTTGTGACCTGGAGGATAATTACAGGCTCGTGAAAAGCTACGACCACAAACCAAACCGCGGGGATTCAGCGGTTTTCGTACGTTTAAATAACGACAATGAGGCGGTTTCGGAGCGGTTTTCCAGAACAGAGCGACTCGTCATCATTTATCTCCAAAAGAATGCAGTTCTCACGGAAATCTCCAAATGACATATATGTCAAATCTCAGGGGGTTTTTTCCCTTCCAATGTGGGATTTTGGGAGAATTTCCAGCAATTTGTATGATTTAACTTCAAATATGTCTAAATAATAGTATTAACCCAAAGATTGCCATTGGAGAAATAATAGAGAATGGGAATCATGTTCTTCATAAGCCCGTAAACATAGATGTTCAATGTGGCCTTAAGTCCTAAAGATCCCCTTTCCTGCCAACACAGAAATGCTCTTTGTGGGTCTTTTGGGAAAACAAGAGATGCCTTCATGACTCAAACCGAATTCCACCACCAACAAAAGAATTATACGCCGAAAAGTCTCCCCGACTGAACCACACATTCCTCGCCACACAATCGTTGACTTTCAACACTTTTCCGGCATGGCGCCCGGTGCAGATGTGCACATGTTGCCACACAGATTGTGACCGGGCCAGCCCCCCCCCCCCCCCCCCCCTCTTTCCCGGAGCCGACGCGGTGCTTCAGTAACACTTCCTTCCCTTTCCTGTAAATGATACCAGGTGACTAATATCTGCAGAGTTGTCCTTAAAGTTTTTTTTATCACCGAGTCGCGATTTTCCCTTCAACAAATGTGACAAAAACTAGAACCCCGTCGGGTTCTGCAAAGCAAGGAGGAGGCCCGGAAGAGACGAGGAGGCTGCCAGGAAGGAGGCTGCAGGTGAAAAGCAGTGAAAAGCAGCTGTTTTTTTTCAGAACCGCAGAGCAACGGTGATGTGAAAATCGAAGCCTGGTGTCCTCTGTCGGAGGAGACCTCTGTGATTGGAGTCGCGTTTCCGTTTTAACTTCTGCTTTGAGCTTGCAAAACTTCCTCTTCATAGCAATCACTTCACTCATTTCTTTTCTTCCTTTTTTTTTTAAATCTTAGTGAATCGCAGAGTCCGGGCAAAGATTCCGGAAACACCACACGATGGGCGAAAGTAAGCGTGACCACGATGGCTGAAGGAAGCCCTTCTTCTTTCGTCATGGTCACCTCACCTCACGCGGTGAACTGGTTGCACACTGGATGGTTACGTGAGAGGTTGTTGACTGCAGGCTGGGCCCTTGACCCGCGCGCGAGGCCACGACTCGGACCGGATGAAAAAACAAAAAGCAGACAGACCAGCGAGCCACGACGTTACGACGCTAAGACCAGCGCGTTATCTCCTCCTCTGTGCTCCTGCCTGAAGAGCGCAGATAAAACGAAACGGGCCTCCGGGGGGGGGGCGGCGGCTGCGACGGCTCCTGCGAACGTCAGGGTCGGCGCTGGAAACGTCTGCCTTCATGCAGCACCTCCGAGAAAACACCCTGAACACCCCCCCCCCCCCCCCTCTGCCTCCCTCCCCCCCCCAGTAGGATTGTCACACACTTGGTTTATTTTTAGTCGTGCACGTTGCCCTGATGAACAACAACGACGACGACGACTAAGGAAGAGCGTGCGTTCACACTGGCGTGGTCATCGACGTGCAGGCTGCAGCTCGGGAATTCTGCAGATTCCCGGCTGACGGAACTCGAAGTGATTCCTCCTCGCGGCACGCTTTCAGGGTTTTTCTTATATCGCCCAGTCAGCACACGGTGCCCTGCGAGCCCCTCGCTCGGGGGGGGCCCGTAGGGCACCGCGAAACATACTTTACACACAACGAAACATTTCAAGTGTCCCCCCCCCCCCCCCCCCCCCTAAGAATATCATCCAAGAGCTCCTACACTCAGACACTGTATCTGAGGGGTTTGAATGGAGGGGCCCGGGTGGAAGCTTTGCATGAGATTTCAGAGATGAAAGGAGGTCACCTGGTGCCGCGGTTGTTATGGCGATATGGCACCTGGGTAATGAATAACTGGAGGGCAAACCCGTGACGTTATTAAACCAATCAATCAATCGATCGATCTCCCGGGCTTCAGGAGGCTCAGGTATTGATTGATCTGTGTGTATCTCATGCTTAGCAGTGAATAAATGGAAGCACGTAACACAAAGCAGGGGTTGTCTCTCGGGGTTGATGCCGCACGAGGACACAAAATGTCCGCCTGTGATAACAAGAGATTTCATGTCTCGCTCAGCTGACTTTAAAGTGATGCAATCCACGTTTTGGCAATAAATTGGCTTTATTAAAGCCCCAGCAGCACGGCATGTTTCCAAAAAGCTGTTTTCTACTCTGATTGGCCATTTTTCTTATGCAGTGGTTCATGTTCACAGCTGGTCTTTGGTTAAACTGATTTTTATTTATGATCTTAATGTTGTACAATATCCTCTCCAAGACCCAAAATGAGATTATCTAAAAGCCAGCAAAAGGATGAACGTAAATGTTTATTGTCGTTTGTTGTTATTCCATTAAATGAAGGAACTCTACTGTGGATACAAACTCATTTTGGTGTATAAGATAATATAATAATGAAATGTTTCCCTGTTGGGTGGTAGAAGCGTCATTTGATGTCATATGAGTCACTTAAAAAACCCGAGTGGCCTTCTTGTGAAACCTCGTGGGTGTTTTTTTTTTTAAACAAAATGAGCATTTTTAAAATAAATGTCTAGAAGAACCACAAAATGACGACTAAATTAAAGTGACTTCCACAACTAATGTCAAGCCCTCGTAACCCACTTTTAATTATGCAAACACATAATTGCGTTAGTTACTAACGGGACAGTTCGTAAGCAAAAACATTAAGTACTAAGAAAAAAGAAAACAAGAAGGGATTTGACCGAATGATTTCATCCAATTAATCGTATTCTGCGTTCTCACCGTGATGTGCGTCGTGTCCGCCGCCGCTCTGCGGGGACCGAGTGCCTCCTGACCGGGGGACCGAGTGCCTTCTGACCGGGGAACCGAGTGCCTCCTGACCGGGGAACCGAGTGCCTCCTGACCGCGGGAGCGAGTGCCGTCTGACCGAGGAACCGAGAACCCTGTGACCCGGTGGACTGAGTTCCTTGTGACCGGGGGACCGAGAGCGATGCCTCGGCTGAACCGACCAAAGAGATGCGCTTCACTGTCAAGATAGTTCACTCCCCCCCCGCCCCCTCGACACCCACCTTCGGGAATTTTACTACCCCGGAAATCAACTCTCACTTGCGTCAGAAGTAAAATCAGATAATAAAAAAAAAAAACACCATGCAGATTTCTCAGGATATCCTGTGGTTAAAGCCCCCCAAAAAGGAATTATTGCAGGTTTATGTGTGAGCTCTTTTTTTGCAGAATCTTTTCGAGCACATTTCTATGTGGATCCCATCGGGGTACCGGTACTCTGTACTCTGTACCGGTACCCCATATGTTAAAACGTGTTACATTCTACGTGCATCTATCGATCATAATGTGCAATATGTTTTTTTTAATAGTTTTCTTTCGTTGAACCAGCCACCACAAGGGGGCGCAGTGCCGCTTTTGACCAAGAAAAGGATTTCAAAAAGTAAGGGTTTTAAAGAATGGATTAAATGTCGGTTAACTTGGGAAAATGCAATGGCTAAAAAAAATGCATTTTCGCCATTTAAACTCAATAAGCAGCAGTCTCATGATTGGAAATCAAATAAAACAATCATATAAAGGAAGTATGGGAGCATACTTTACCACATAATGTAATGTTTCTCATTCGAGCCAAAGTGACACCCACAGGAGGCCAAAGGGAACAACCAGAAGGATCACATCATTTTAACGGCACCTCTATTTAAATCCCATGACTGCTTGACAGGATTTATTAAATAAAAAACATTCATGCAACGGTATTATGTCTGTTTAATTAAAAATACCACCGCATATTTAGAGGGCATTCACACCTGTTTTAATGTTTGTTTTAGTTGCTTAGTTAGACCACACACACACACACACATGTATGTGTGCATAACATATGCAGATATATAGATCAATGGATTTTGACCTGGGTTTTGAATACTTTTACTGGAGGCGTTGCACCGGCCGTCCTACAGGGGGAGCTCGTGCTCCGTCTCCTCCCCCAGCTGCAGCAGCAGCATGGCACGGTCATTTCTAAGGTTTTTTTATTTTTTTCTCTCCCTCGTGGGATAAAATCCGCTATTCACAGGCCCCCGGAGCCAGAGCAGAACAACTGTGGCCTCACGAGAAGCACCGAAAGCAGCGACGAGGACACAAACTCACACACGCGCGCACACACACACACACACACACACTTCAAAAGGGGGGAGACCGAACGAGCTTGCACCCGCTTTGGATGCTGTGTTTCTGTGCAGGGACAACGGTACTTTTGGTAAGTAAAACAGTAATGCAACTTTCTCCCCCAACCCCCAACCCCCCCCGCATGGTTTGATGCAGATAACGTGTTGCTTTGTAGAAACGCTTCTGCTGTTACACTCTGTTTTTATTCATCTTTACTCCCAGCCTCTGCCCTGAATAATGCAACCGTTTTATGTTGGTTCCGATCCAATGTTCAGTAATCCAGTCCAGCTTTGAAAGGATACGGGCTTTGGATCAACCCTCTCTTTTATTTCACCAGGATGAGGGTTTTCCTGCATATATACAGTATATATATATATATGCTTGGCATTCTTTCCATCCGCTTTAAGAGGTTTGAATGGGTTTCAATTAGCAGGTGTTTGGTGGATTTTCTATCAGTTGTGTGGTGTCTGCTTGTTGCACAGTTATACACAGTGAACGAGCCTATTCCACTAAAGTTCTGATCCATATTCCGGCCAGAACTCTATGCAGGAAAAGGCGAGCGGATAGTTTCTATAGATGGAGGAGGAGGTTTGTGATTCATTCAAAATCCAAGGCCTACTTTAAACCGGCTTTAAACGTGGCTGAGAAAAGCTAAGACAAAAAAAACCAAATGAACAAACACAGATGAGTGAGACGGTGTGTCCAAACTTTTGACTCAAGAAGCCTCCTGGTGTGAGAAGAAAAAGCCCGGTGTGGATGTACACCGTGTGTGTGCACAGAATACTTTTTGGAGGCCCGCCTCTCATCCTCCCCCCCTGAGCGTAACCAGCAGCCTAATCCCCCCCCCCCCCCCCCCCCCGCTTGGGAGCTGCTGCCTGCTGAAGTTGCACATCCAAGTTGCCTCGGGCTTCGACGCCAGCTCAGGAAGGAGCTCGCCCAGCGGACTTTGCGGCTTTGGATCGGGCCCGTGTGGGGGCCCCCCTCCAACCCCCCCCGGTGACAGCGTGATGGGAGTGGGTCTTCATGTCGTCCTGGCCGCCGCCCTGTCTGGCGTCTTGCTGGCGGCCGTGTTGGCGCTGGTCTGCTTCCTCTGCTGCAGGTTGGCTGGCCCGCTCCACCGCGCCGGACCTGGCGGCTTTTAAGCCGGCCGCTTCGGTGTGTGTTGAGACGAGGTGATGGCTCTGGATTTTATTTTTTCATAAAGTATAGTTCACTAGAGCAGGCTACGAGTGAAACAGCTGTGGATTTGAGATGTTTCCTCCTGAGCCTCTGTTGAACAGGTGAAAGCCTTGTTGAGTCTTCTCTTCTCCTCGTCGCGTCCAGTCAATCATCTGCTGTTAATTGGCTTTGTTATGGCCGTTAAACCCCTCAGTGCGACGCAACCCAATCCCATTAAAGCGACCTTGACTATAGAATCGCAGGGACGAGAGGAGGAGGGTGTGAATAATTACAAATGACCCTGGCGGGACCTCCTGTCGGCACGGCTTCCCTTCGCAGCGAGGCCTCCGGCTTGACTTCACTCCCGGTGCTGCTGCCGCTAGGCCCGATGGTCCACACAAACATCTACCCCCCCTCAACGCGAGGACATCAGAACACGCCGACCGCCTGCTGGTTCTATATTTAGAAAGAGAAAGAAGGTGAACAAGTCACAGCGACGTTTTTGTCGTGTTCAAAAGCCTTCAGGCTGGGACCAAGAACCAAGAAGGATTCGAGGAGTTTTTAGATGCAGAAGTTTCCCTAGCTTTCACAATCCTCGGCCCGTTACCGCTCTCTACGTCAGGTTTCATACATTTTCCATCACGCAGGCGGAGTCGCCCCCCCCCCCCCCCTCCCCGCTGGTTAAACAAGCCGGTCTCTGTTCATTAGAACGTGTTGTAGTTCTCACGCGGTAACTTCAAGACATTAAGGAGGAGTTTTGTTTTTGTACAACCTGGTGCGGCCTCCATTTTGTTTACTGGGGGGGGGGGGGCCCACTGTGTATAAAGTGCGTGAATCACATTCCTAGCGAGGTAATAGAAACCACCCGGTGCCTCTCTGCGTGCCCTAAGGCGCTTCGTCCTTGTTGTTTCCCACTGACTTCGTACCAGTAAACACGCATTAGACTGGCACGTCAGTAAGTCGCCGCGTCACAACATGACGCAGACTTAATCGCCCGTTTTTCTTCTTCTCCCCCCCCCCCCCCCCCGCCCCCCCCCAGCTGTGAGGCGACTGCAGACCGCCATCCTCCTAAGGTTCCCCAAAGCGGCCCACCCGGCGGGACGGCGACATGAAGGTGACGGCCCTGCTCGTCGTGGCCACCTCTCTGATTTGGGGGAGTTTCGGGAAGCCGCAGTTCCCCGGTGAGTCGGTCAGAGGCAGCGGAGCCTCAAGCCTCAAGTCTCAAGGTCTAGGCTTCAGGGATCATACGGTTAATGATCTCTTTAGCAGATAGTTGTGTGCGTGTCCTCGCGTATTCTAAGAAGAGGCGAAAACAAAGTGTGTAGAGTTGCGAGTTGGCGGATTCAGTGAGAACTTTGCACATCCTGGAAAGCGATCAGTTTGATTGAGGATCTGATGGTTGGTCACACATGCACACATACAATGTGTTGGGGTTTTGGACTGTTGACATGTGAGGACAGAGACTTTTATCTCAGGAACGATCGCTACCAACGGACAGTTTTTACCGCACAACAAGGCTGGTTTCGACCGCACGAGTCAACCTCAGCGCGTCACGATTCCTTAAAAAGCCAACAAATCACCAGGATAAATATGCCTCAGTAGGAACATAAGCTGACGAATACAGACACAACGATGAGATGACTGCAATGACATCAACAGCGATGGAGGGACCAAACTTGTTTACAATAAATGAGCGATTCGGACCTGGTGTTTAAAAAACGGAGGGCCATTTGGTGATCTTCTCCTCGTGGGGGCCCTCCCCTCTGATAAGCAGCGTTTACATCTGGCGCTACATCCGACTTGTGTCTCTCCCATACACAGAGCGCGAGAAGGATCCCAAGTTCTGGAACACGTGGGCTCAGCGGACGCTGAAGAACGCCCTGACCCTGCAGAACGTCAACACAAACAGGGCGAAGAATCTCGTCTTCTTCCTTGGAGACGGTAAGCTGCAAAATCGGTTTGCGTCCTAAATAATGGGCCATTGGGTACCGTTTTTTTTCTCCCAAAATCCATTTAAAAGGTTGGAAGGTTGGCGCAGTAAGCCCGTTTACAAAAGACACACTCTTCCCCCGTTGGTCTTTCACTGTGGATGAGATCAATCACAGAGTCGGGCCGACGCTTTTTATTAAAGTTGTAAATGATGGTACTGTGGGATCCAGCAGTCCATCGGCAACGTAGTTATTTCTGCCATGAATAGAAGCAAACTAAACCACTGTGAGGCCGTCAGGTCACTGGGCTTCAGCTCCCCGGACCGCACAAACACCTTTATCCTCCATCTGCTCCCTGCTCTCCCTCTCTCTCTGTGTCTCTCTCTCTCTCTCTCTCTCTCCCTCTCTCTCTCTCTGTGTCTCTCTCTCTCTCTCTCTCTCTCTCTCCCTCTCTCTCTGTGTCTCTCTCTCCCTCCCTCCATTCGGACCAAAAGGCACAACGGGACATTCTTGCCTGCTGCTGCATCTACTGTTGTGTTCCAGTGGAGGGGGGGAGGAGGGAAGGAGGGGGAGGGCACAGAATCATTACAAAATAACCAGCATACCATAAAGTGGTTGCCCAACTGGAAAATGTTTACCCAAAATGTTCTCTGACCTTAAGCCGGGAATGTCACAGCGTGTCCTCTGGTCGTGGTTCAACGTGAGGTGATGGAAGCGGGCCTTCCGGCTAACAGTAACACTATTTAATTTTCAGCTGAGATACAAGCGACGCGACGCGTTTCCTCTTTTCAGGGCACAAAGGAAAAACTACGAACAGTTACGGATTAACTACAGATGTTCCAGTTTGTTTTGTTTCCAAGAACATGTTTTTCCATCTGGTTCCAAACTGTCAAAGAATGCAACAATCTCTCGTGTTCCGAGCACATCATTGGACAAAGAGAGTTAATGTTTGACCCTGAAGGGAAAAACCACTGGGATCCTGAAGGTGGACCTGCTTTTTGGTGTTCAGGAATGGGCGTTCCCACGGTGACAGCGGCTCGAATACTGAAGGGTCAGCTGAATGGACAGAGTGGAGAAGAGACCCAGCTGGAGATGGACAAGTTCCCCTTTGTGTCCTTGGCCAAGGTCTGACTTAGTTATTATTATGTGTGTACAATACGACCCAATGTATTGATCTGGCTGTGGCCCTTAATGGCTTCCTGGCAAGGCCTGTGACCGCCAACAAGGTCATCCAGAGAGTCACGTTATCTGTTATGATGGAGGTGATATAAGGACTATTAGACCAAATGGATTATTTACACCTCCGGTGGAAAATACTCCACTTAAATTAAGTCAAACTGCCTCTTCTTTAGTCCCATTAACGGAGAAAAAAAGCACCATTTAGTGATTTCTTTGCAGCTGAAATAGTTCTTAGACCTCCATTGTTGTCCAAATGCTATTTAAGTTACTACTGTCATTAAATTAGTTGATCAAAAAGGTGCAGAAGAAGCCTGCTCTCTGAATACTGTGGGAAAACGTGTCTCTTACATAAAACTGAGAACTTCCTGAAATAACATGGTTTACAAACCAAATCTAAAGAATCTAAATAAACCCAAAAGAAAACAGGGTTCGGAGATTTGTTTAAAGTTAAAAAGTTGTGTGGGAAAACAGAGTGTGGAGTGAAGATGTGTGTGATAAGCCTAATTAATGAGGGTGTTTGCTATGCTTAGAATTACGCAGCGTTCATCTAACGTCCTGCCAATCATCCTCTAAAAGAGAACTCAACAAACTATGAACAGCTGCAATTACTTTATGCAAAAAAAGAGTTGTAAGAACGAAGAAAACGGCCCCAAAAGGGAAGTAAACTATGTGCTGAATAAACATCTCGTACATTATTGGGATTTGTGGGAACTTTCCTATTGCATTTCCAAACCCCCCCCCCCACCCCTATCACAAGCCCGGACGGGGTTTCCATTGTGTCGCCCTGCAGACCTACAACACCAACGCGCAGGTGCCAGACAGCGCCGGCACGGCCACGGCTTACCTCTGCGGGGTCAAGGCCAACGAGGGCACGGTGGGCGTGAGCGCGGCCGGCGTCCGCTCCCAGTGCAACACCACGCGGGGCAACGAGGTCACCTCCATCCTCAGATGGGCCAGCGACGCAGGTACCACACGATTTGTCTTTTTTTTTTTAAATCCCAGAAAGAGTTGTTTTGGGCCGAACTGTTCTGACGCCTCGCTCCCACATCCGCGCATCAGGCATGTCGGTGGGAATAGTGACGACGACCCGGGTCAACCACGCGACCCCCAGCGCCGCCTACGCCCACAGCGTGGACAGGGACTGGTACTCGGACAACGAGATGCCCGACGAAGCCCTGAGGGACGGCTGCAAGGACATCGCGAGGCAACTCTTCGATAACATCCCCAATATCGCTGTGAGTCAAGAGTAGTGCTACATTTTCAAAATTGAAACATAAAGCGTCACTCTAACCGCATTCGTCCTAATAAACAAATGGTTCACACTTCAAGTACCTGAGATAAGCGTCAGTCTTTATCATGATATCATGTATTTAGTGCATATTTTAAATATTACATTTTTGTTGTTTAAATCAGTTTGAAACTTTTAGCTTATATATCAGTTGAAAAGATAACAATTGATTTTTCTGCTGTTGTTTCCAGGTGATTCTGGGTGGCGGGAGGAAGTACATGTTCCCCAAAAACACGTCCGATGTGGAGTACGCCGGCGCTGCGAAGCACAGCGGCACCCGAAAGGACGGAAGGAACCTGGTGCAGGAGTGGATCGACAAGAAGAAGGCTAAAGTACATCCCCCCCCCCCCCCACCCCACCTCCTCTCTGCTCCCTCTTTTATCTTCCTAATTGCATTTCCATATTTGGGAGTTCAAAGTGACTGCGGTTGCCCCCATTGTTACTCTGCTGTGCGTCTGTGTCCCGTTTGTGCAGAAGGGTCATTACGTATGGAACAAGAAGCAGCTGTTATCACTGAACCCCAACAACGTGGAATACTTACTGGGTGAGTTTTCCAGTCGCATTGAAGTGTAAATGAAGAGCGGGATGCCTTTGCTGCAGGCTTATTTTATGCATTTAATATCCCTTTTATCCTGTTATTCCAGGTCTCTTTGAACCCGCGGATATGACGTACAACTTGGAGAGGAACACGGAGACGGATCCCTCGCTGACGGAGATGGTGGAGGTGGCCATTAAGATCCTCAAGAAGAACCCAAAGGGGTTTTTCCTGCTCGTGGAAGGTAAAGAAAAAAAATCTGCTGACTTACATCAAAGAGGAAAACATGAGCCCCTTTACGGCTTGTCAGCATTGAGAAAGAGAAACCATCAAAGTGCGGCTGCCTCAGGACGGGAGGATCCCACCTTTAAAGGAGCGATCTAGTGGTCTAGTGGTCTAGTCTACGTGTGTTTCGTGGACTTTGAGGACCTCGCGAGTGCAAGTGTGTGTGTGTGTGTAAATGGAAGTGAAACACGCCTCAGGTGGAAGTGCAAGTGGTTTTCCCTCGTCATCAATTCTTGAGAAGTTTGCTGGACATTTCCCACTGGCGAGAGGCTCAGAACTCCACCGGAGGGATTTGATATCTTGTTTTTTTACTTTGGAAAACGTTGTTGGAAAACCAGCCAAACAAACCTTTGAATCGCATACGTACAGCAGCAGGAATTTATTTTTCTTCTGTTTCAATAGCCCAGATTCACACATAATATTGTACGGATTTTTCTCTGCCAGGCGGACGCATCGATCACGGACACCACGAGGGCAAGGCCAAGCAGGCTCTCCACGAAGCTGTGGAGATGGACCGAGCCATCGGCCTGGCGGACCTGATGACCAGCGTCCACGACACGCTGACAGTGGTCACCGCCGATCACTCCCACATGTTCAACTTCGGGGGCTACACGGGCAGAGGGAACCCCATGTTCGGTACGTGACGCCGCTGCCAGTCGCTTGTTTCGCGCCTTGTTCTGTTCGATGACCGTCGGGCCGCGATTGCGTCCACAGGTCTGGCCCCGATGCTGAGCGATGTCGACCAGAAGCCCTTCACCTCCATCGCCTATGGGAACGGACCGGGCTACAAGCTGGTCAACGGCGGGAGGGAGAACGTCTCCACCGTCGATTACCGTGAGTGAAAACCCAACGAGGAAAGCTTCGCCGTGCATTGCGTGTAAACCCCCCCCCCCCCCCCCAGGGAACCATTGACATCTCCTCGTCCTTGCCCTTCAGAGGAAAACAACTACCAGGCCCAGGCGGCGGTGCCCCTGAGCATGGAGACCCACGGGGGAGAAGACGTGGCCGTGTTCGCCAAAGGGCCCATGGCTCACCTGCTGCACGGCGTCTACGAGCAGAACTACATCCCCCACGCCATGGCGTACGCCGGCTGCATCGGCGAGAACCGGGACCATTGCAGCGGCAGGTCGGCGGCGCCGCGCCGCCCCGCCCTCGCCGCCGCGGCGGCCCTCCTCGCAGCCGCCCGGCTCCTGTGCTGACCCCCCCCCCGACCCCCCCACTCCACCCGGTAGTCCTTGACCTGTTAATAACCCTGTTTAATCATATTTTACTCTCCGCCATTTTGATCATTGTTTTTAAAATGAATTTTTTTTAAAAGCATCGGGGCAGCAGCATTTGTCAGATGACAAAGGAAAGAATTGTTCCCCTTTTAGGTTCTGAAGTGACGAGTGTCGTTGTGCACAGAACCTCACACAATCAGAGACCTCGATGGTTTGTCTGTGGAGTCGAGTTGGTTTTCAGGGACCATTAAGTCTCCTTCTAAGAGGTAAACCCTTTAAGTTGGATTGAATTTGCAAATGTTTGAATATGTTTCATATTTTAAATGTGCTACATAATCTACCTCACGAGCTTGCAAAGGATCTCTTCTGTAGTTGTGTTGCATTCGGAAGGAAAGAGGCAACTGAACGTGTGATTGACAAAAGTGTAAAAGAATAAATCTCTCGTCACACATTCAAAAAACAAGGAAAAAGCCAACCTACCATTGTTGTGTCCGGTAATAGAAGTTGTAAAACCTCTTGACCAATAAAAGAAATGTCCTCTGATCATCTTTGTCAGTTTTGTTGCCACATTAAAGAATGCAAACTTCAATCTGTCTGCAGTCCTACATTAACCCCAACAACTGGGGAACCCCCCCCCCCCCACATTGTGTCTCTAACCTCTAACTGTCCAACTATTTAGTAACCCTTGACCCCCCCCCCAAGGCCCAGAGTGGTTTTAGTCTCTTGGGCTTAAGAATGACTGATGCGTTTTGCCACGACCAATTGTAGGTCAAAATAAGCCGTCTTTTGTACACAGTTTTGGGGTTTTCACCCACAAGTAAAGCGTCCCACAGGTTTGCGATTCCTCACGCGGCGGCAAATAGCCGAAAGCGGTCGTCTTTCTCTCGCCGCGCGCCGAAGCGCTGTACTTTTCCGTCTGCTCTGTGGTCTGGAATGTGACTGAAGCCACACGGTCGCTGCCAAAAACACAGGATGACGCGCGTTGGTTGAAGCATGAAAAATGGAGGTTGAGTCCAAATCGGGTACGAGATATGCGACGTCTTCATGCAGTCATTTGAGCATTCTCAATATCTGCACGGAATCCACAGAGGCCCCTCGGGGGCCACTTTGTGACTTTTTCTTGCATTGCAACTGGCAGCCGAAAGCCGTTGTCCCGTAATCCCTTTTTTAAAATCTTTTGCATTCTAAATTCAGAGATGGACGACGATGGGTATCAGATTTTACGGCATGAATATTAAATCGGGCCCCCAACTTCCTCTCTCAGTTTCATTCTCTAAACCAGGCCAAGGCCTTGTGCTGCATGCATGGTGCTTTAAAGTGGTCGCCACTCAATCCATCCATCAGCGACAAGACCAAGGCTGACGATGAAGAACAATGGACCAAGTCGCCCCCCCCCACCCCCTTCGGGTCCATAGTGCTGCTCGAGGTGGCCTCGCTAGACGTGCAATTTTCTAAAGGGAAAACCACGGTGTCGTATTACACAGCCCTGTGCAGGGCTACTAGAAACACTGTAATTTCTTATGACTCAACCCCCCCACCCCCCTGCCTGGTATCCTTTCCTCCTACCAGCATGCACATAAATGCACAAACATGAGACATAATCGGACACTGTGATAAAGTCAATGAAGGTGTGATTTGTCCCACCTGAAGCAGGTCCATACATTTTAGTATTTGCATACTATGTTAAGCGCGATGTAATGGAAGAAACAGAAACACCTCTGACTGTGTGCCATCAAAGCGTCTCTCATCCAACACATCACCTCCAGCTCTCTCCAGCTCGCTGCTTACAATTTAACGCCCCCCCCCCCCCCCCCCCCACACCCCCACCCTTCTGCCCTCTTTGATTTGGGCACTTTTAGTTGGTATGATGTTGTACTGACGAAGTCCTAAACGAAGTCTAGTACTGGTTACCAATAAGGCGGATAGGTTCAGACGTGCGCCCGGTGCGCTCGCACACAGCAAAAACGGAGAGTTCCCCGGTTGTTCCAATCAATTTGTATGTTTATTTTACATGCAAATTTATATAGCGGCAAACTTTGCTCATTATACATTTACCCCAAAATAACAAACCGTATTGCTCCACAAAGGCACATACGCACACTGGCACAGTCGAAAACTGTTTGCTTCCCAAATTGGCAACACCTGTGTCTGGGATGCCTGCAGGTTAAATGGCCTACCTGGGCTGATCTGAGGTCAGCTGAGCCACAAAGCACATACAGCCCCTAGTGGCACAGAGCAAAATTAAATTAAATAGTACCAAATGAATATGGCTCCTACACTCCAGCCCCTAATTGCGTCTGCCAGAGCAATTACCACAAATCAAAAGAGCCATGAACAAAACACAAAAAAAATGGTTAGCAATAGAACCAATTACTCTTTAATTTCATTAAGCAAGCATATTTTGGTTATGGGTCGTTCAATGATGTTTGTCTTGGTCTTCAAACGAACCACACGTACCAGACCCCTCTTATCAGGGAAGGTTTCCAGGACTCTTCCTAGCATCCATGATCCACGTGGTGCTGTGGAGTCCACAACCATGACCAGGTCTCCAGGAAGAAAACTCCTCTTTTCCTGGTTCCATTTTTGACGCTCCTGTAAAAGCGGTAAATATTCGCGGATCCACCTTTTCCAAAAGAGATCCGAGATGTACTGTGTTTGTTTCCACCTTCTCCTTGCGTAAACATCCTCTTTGTCGAACAGTCCTGGTGGGAGAACTGGTTTCCCTTTGAGGAGTAGCAGATGGTTCGGCGTCAACGCCTCAATGTCGTTGGGGTCTTCTGACAGCTTTGTGATAGGGCGATCGTTGAGCATAGCTTCAGCCTCACAGAGCACAGTATGGAACCCTTCGTCATCCAAGGTTTGCTGACGGAGCACAGAGCACAAAATCTTCCTGATCATCCGTATCATACGCTCCCAAGCACCACCGTGATGTGACCCACCTGGAGGGTTAAAGCTCCACTTGATTCCCTTCTTGGACAAGGCCTTTTCAATGCGGTCATGATTCAAAGAGGTTAAGGCTTCTCGCAGCTCCTTTTCTGCACCCACAAAGTTGGTGCCATTGTCGGATCTCAAGTGCGAGACTTGTCCTCTTCGACAGATGAACCTTCGCAATGCGTTGATGCATGAGTCTGTGTCCAGAGAATAGGCCACTTCTAGGTGAACGGCCCTGCTTGTCATGCAAGTAAATACTACTCCATACCTTTTCACGATGCTACGCCCTCTTTTCACATCAACTGGCCCAAAGTAATCTACGCCAACGTTAGTAAATGGCGGAAGATCAGGAACCACTCGCTCTTCTGGCAGGTCTGCCATTTTTTGCTCAGCGGTTTTCCTACCATGGAGCTTACAGATGAGGCATCTTGATATAATTTTCCTCACTGCAGTAGGTCCACTTGTGATCCAGTATTTTCTCCTTATAGCAGAAAGAACATGATTTCTGCCTCCATGTCCAAGCTGCAAATGGACATGATGGAGGATAAGGTCGGAAATGTGTTGGTCTTTTGACAAGATGAGGGGGTGTTTAACGTCCTCAGGGATTGCTGCCTTATTCAACCGTCCCCCAACTCGTAGAAGTCCTCCTTT
Source organism: Pungitius pungitius (assembly GCF_949316345.1). Classification (NCBI taxonomy): domain Eukaryota; kingdom Metazoa; phylum Chordata; class Actinopteri; order Perciformes; family Gasterosteidae; genus Pungitius; species Pungitius pungitius. The sequence continues at coordinate 2,042,957 of NC_084907.1, forward strand.
TAGAACTGGATCTAATTTGAGGATGCTGCTACTTCTTGGCACTTGTGGCTTGCCAGAGGTTAGTGCAGCAAATTCAGTGGGAAATCTCTCTTGCTGGCAAAAAGCGATTATGGAGGTCTCAGCCTCCAAGAGATCTTCCAGTGTCACCTTCTGGTTCCCAAGTGATGTTGAGAAAGCTTGCATCTCCTTTTGCACATCAACCCTGGCTGCTCCAGTAGCACTGGTGTTTGCACACTCTAACTCTTTTCTTTTCATCCTTAGTTTGAGCAGAGTTCCTTTTAGCTTAATGAGCCACGCAACTGCAACCTTCAATCTTTGCCAATCAGAGAAATGGGTAATCAGTTGTGATGTGGCGTTGCTGTCAACCAGTATTGCATTGACCGTCAGACTTCGCTTTACTTCTGGGTCGTCGGCAGTGACACTTGAATCCACAGGAAATGTTGGCCATGTTTCTTCAGGTTCCCGTAGGAATTCCGGGCCTTCTATCCATCTTTGCTTCACAAGATCTTCTGCCTTCAATCCACGTGAAGCATCGTCAGCAGGGTTGAGGGATGTGGGAACGTATCTCCACTGATCAACTTCCGAGTTGTCCCTGATGGTGGTTACCCTGTTTGCTACAAAGGTTTGAAATCTTCGGTCCTCATTTTTTATGTACTTAAGAACTGATGTGCTGTCAGTCCAAAAGCAGGTCTTCTTCAGTGGAAGCTGGAGCTCTGATCGAAACATCTTGTCCACTCGTACTGCAACAACGGCAGCAGTGAGCTCCAGCCGGGGAATGGTGACAGGCTTCAGGGGGGACACTCTGGCTTTGCCAAATAAGAAAGCAACATGAACCCTCCCATCCATGTTCTGCATCCTAAGGTAAGTAGCTGTACCATAGCCGTTCTCGCTTGCATCGGCGAAGTGATGCAATTGGGCACTGACAGTCCTACCAAATCCTTCAGGTTTCACACATCTAGGGATCTTGAAATATGCCATCTTCTCAAGATCTGTCAGCCATTTTTTCCACTTCTGCCGGAAAGCTGGAGGTATTGGATCGTCCCACTCACACTTTGTCCTGCATAACTCCTGCAACAGCAGCTTGGCCGGGAGTATTAGAGGTGCCAGGAAACCTAATGGGTCGTAGACGGAACTGATGATGGATAGCATGCCTCGCTTGGTTGGCGGCTTCTCTTTGACTTTCAGCTTGAATTTGAAAGTGTCCGTCTCGATACACCACTGCAAACCCAAAGCTCGGTCCAATGGCAGCTTATCCCTGTCCAGATCAAGCTCATGCAGGTTCTTGGACCGGAGATCCTCTGGGAGGCTTTGAAGCACTCTTCGACTGTTACTAATCCATTGAGTGAGGGTGAACCCCCCTCTGTCGCAAATGGTTGTAAGATTCTTAGCCATGGTAACTGCATCCGCTTCAGAGGGTAGACTCTTCAATAGGTCGTCCATATAGAAGTTTCGGTTAACTGTTTCAATCACTTCTGTTGAAAAGTTGGCCTGATTGTCTTCAGCGGTCTTTCTAAGAGCAAGGCAGGCAACACTGGGTGATGAAACCGCTCCAAATAAATGGACAGTCATGCGATGCTCTACAAGATCTTGTTCCAGGTTACCTTGAGGCCACCATAAGAATCTTAAGTAGTCCCGGTGTTCCTCTGCCACTTTAACCTGGTGGAACATAGCCTTTATGTCCGCCATTATGGCCACTTGTTCCTCCCTGAACCTCACAAGAACTCCAACTAACGAGCTGGTGAGATTCGGTCCTTGCAAAAGCTGACTGTTGAGCGAGATCCCTTGGTACTCTGCTCCACAGTCAAACACCACCCGTAGCTTTCCCTTCCGTGGATGGTACACGCCGTGGTGCGGGATATACCACACCTTTCCTGTTGGCGTTTCCAACTGATGCTGCGGTACTTCTTCGGCATAGCCATTGCCAATGACATCAGCAAGAAAGTTGTTGTACTCCTCATGAAAGCTAACATCTTTCTGAAGTCTCCTTTTCAGCCCACGAACACGTTGCATGGCAACACAGAGGTTGTTCGGCATGGAAACATCTTTCTCTTTAAAAGGCATTTGAAACACGTAGTGTCCATTCTGAAGCTGAACAGAGCTTTCCATTTTCTCCACAAACTTCTTTTCTTCCCTTGACATTTCTTCCTGTTCTGCAGAAGCTCGCTCATTGAAGTCATAATTGTACTGGCTAGTTAACAGTTCTTCAATTCTGTCAATGGCAATTCTGTTGGCATAAACGGAAGGGTGTTCACTTCCACAGTCACTACTTCCCCGTAACGGACCATTTATTACCCACCCCAGTAGGGTTTTGATCGCGTAGGGTCCATCTTCACCATCGCGACTGTTAATCACCTTCCAAGGCTCCATCAACTTGGAGGCGTTTGTGCCAATTAACAGGTCAACATCAGCGTTTATGCGGGGAATTTTAACATCATCTAAATAAGGCCATTTTCTCAGCTCCCTTTCGCTGATTATGTTGGCTGTAGAGACAGGCATCTCTTTCTGGGTACACACTTTGGGAAGTGGATAGAAGCACTCACCAGTTATACCTGAAATCTCCAGACTGTCAACAACAGAGCTTTCTACTGCGTTATTATGGCCCAAAGTGCGGATATGAATTTTGAATTTGCGTCCTTCCACGTTCAACTTGTCAATGAGCTTCCTGGTGCAGAAAGTTCCTGTACTCCCTGGGTCCAGAAAAGCATTGGTTTCAATAATTTTGTTTCCCTTTGAGCACTTCACCTTAACAGGCAAAATGGGAAGAATTCCATTGCAGTGGCCAGCCCCTGTAAGACCACAAGCGGAGGATGTTGTACAACTGTCTGAAGTATTTGACTTGTCAGTATTCTTCTGCTCGCCATCCTTCTGAGCTTTCGGAGTAATCCTTTCCTTCTCTATGTGCAAAACACTGGGATGCGTTCGGTTACACTTGTTGCATATTATGCGCCTGTCGCAATTCTTGCTTAAGTGTCCTGTGCACAAGCAACTGAAACACAGACCTTTCTCCTTTAGATAGTCCAGTTTCTCCCTGTGTGTCTTTCTTCCCAGTTTAAAACATTGTTCCAAAACATGATTACCAGCAGCACAATAAAGGCAGGAAATAGAATCAGTCTTAGCAAAGGATGTCATTTTGTTCTGAGCCTTTTCCTTCTTGTTACCATCTGGTTTGCTGCATCCATCCTCAATCTTGTGGGCATCTGCTTTGTATCCATCCTCAATGACCACCTGTGTTGCAAAGCTGTTTCTTCTCAGCTGTTGTTTCACCGGTAACTTGCTTGCTTTGGTAGCTCCTTTGATAACAGGTGAAGTGTCCTGTATGTCACCAAAGACTGGATCTGAAGTGATTCTGACCTGGCGCTCGATGTACTTCACAATGTCTGAGAATTGTGCTCTTCGACCAGTTTTCTCCAGTATCTCACATGTCTTTGCTCTCCACCTGTCTCTGAGTTTATAAGGAAGCTTCTGACTCAGAATCTTGATGTTTGCTGGCATGTTAAGTTCTTCCAAGTACTGAAGATCATCCATAGCGTTAGAACACTCACGGAGGAAAAGTCCATAAGCTTTCAGCGCTTTGGGGTCCTCAGCTTTGATACTTGGCCATCCTGTGACCTTCTCCATGTAGGCCGCTGTTATGTTAAACTCATTTCCAAAGTGCTCTTTGAGCAATTTTTTAGCAACGGCAAATCCTTTATCTGCAGTCATATGAAGGCAGCTGCGCACAATGTCTCTTGGCTGCCCCCTAGTAAATTGCTCAAGGTAGTACAAACAGTCTCCTTTACAGCTGGTCTTTGCTTCCACGCAGTGCTCAAACGCCTTCATAAATGTATTGAACCTTAGAGGATCTCCATCGTAAATTGGAATTTCTCGGCGTGGCAGCAGTTGCGAGGTTTGCATTTGAACAAGGAGAGCTGTTATGTCATTCTGCTGTTGCAGCAGATTATAGAGATCTGTTGTCTGATTTTGGCCTTGCAGGGGTTGAAACACTTGTTGGCTTAGAGTGGGTTGAAATCCTTGACTGAAGGTTGTCTTTGCTTGTAACGGAGGGGGTTGAGAGCCTTGAATGACGGTTGGCTTTGGCATGATAGTTGGCATGGCTACTTGTGAAGCATTGCTTTGTAGTGGTAGAGATGTGTGTTGCTGTGAGGACTGAGACACAAATATCGAGGCTTGTGGATTGAAAGGGGTGCACGGGAGCTTAGGTCTAGCCCCTTTCCTGATGTAGGAAGCCATTCCATTAGATTGCCTTGAATGGACGCTGCTACCAGCCTGTAGCACTGCTAGCTTAGCAGAAGTGGCAGCTATCTCAGTGTCCAGCTCGAGTTGCTCCCTTTTTCTCCTCAAGATGAGCTCCTGTTGCTCCCTTTTTCTCCTCAAGATGAGCTCCTGCTCCTCCAATGCATGCTTATCCTTTAAAGCGGCAGCTCGAGCCATGAGTGCGGCCTGTTCCGCCTTCGCCCTGCATCTGGCTGAAGAAGTGGAGGATCTGCTGCTTGAGGATCCGCCCTTTGAGCCATGGTGCCTTGACTGCACATTTGAAATGCTATCATGAGGTTGAATCTGATCTTCCTCTTCCTCATCCTTTCCACCAGCAACTCCAATTCCATTGCTGGCATCGGCCTCATTTCCACTTCCAGCATTGCCAGCAACGGTTTGAGGACCATCCATTTCATGCTCCTTTAAAGTGTTGTCAACAACTGTGTGTTTTTCTGTTGGTCCAATTACATTTTGACTTTGCACAGTTTCAGTTTGCTCAGCTTGAATTTCAGTTTGACCTGGCAAATCATCATCATCATCATCATCATCACCTACTTTGGTGGCTGGACATCCTTTAATGTCATACAACCATTGATTTGTACCCACAATAAACTCATGGATATTCAACATTTTAGCCTGGTACCATATTTCATGTTTGCTTGCTTCATCAGCAGGCAATAAACCCAATAAAGATGTATGCACCTGCTGTATTTTGCCACTCAACTCATTAAACATGTTAAATTCATTTTCAACCTCACTTACATTCTCTTTATCACCCATCAATTTAGCAATAGATTCCTTTGCATTCGACAGTTTACAAAATTTAGACTTTCTTTCCTTTTCTAAAATGCTTATTTTTTCCAACAAAGCTTTGGGTGTTAATTTAACCACACGTTTTTTAGTTACAGATTTTACCCCTGCACCCACAAGTTCAGTCTCAAGTCCCAGTTGGCCCTTTTGCTCTTCGGCCATAATGACCACGCAAAGTGAATTGGCAAGCCCGCAAAATTGTTTGTGTCGCGCAACAACTCGTCTAGACGCGTAAAGTTATTTTTAGACGGTTGCGCGTTTGCTACCAATGCATTGGATTTACGCGAATGTGTGCACACAAATTACCATGGCCATTCATAATATCAGCGCTGATCACCACATACCCCAGTCGAGCGTTGGCCGGCTTTGATGAATGTTGTCCCGGTCAGCTGATGCTGGTATTTCCGCCCCTGCAGCTCGCTCCGGTGCAGCTTCACTCAACCATCGGCAACTCCAAACATTTTGCCCACCTCACATCCGTGGTTTCCAAACGAACTCCGTTAATCCACAGTTTAACAGGTCCACGTCGTCTCGATGAATAGTTATCCAAGTCGAAACAGTTTTCGACCTAAAGTGTACTGACGAAGTCCTAAACGAAGTCTAGTACTGGTTACCAATAAGGCGGATAGGTTCAGACGTGCGCCCGGTGCGCTCGCACACAGCAAAAACGGAGAGTTCCCCGGTTGTTCCAATCAATTTGTATGTTTATTTTACATGCAAATTTATATAGCGGCAAACTTTGCTCATTATACATTTACCCCAAAATAACAAACCGTATTGCTCCACAAAGGCACATACGCACACTGGCACAGTCGAAAACTGTTTGCTTCCCAAATTGGCAACACCTGTGTCTGGGATGCCTGCAGGTTAAATGGCCTACCTGGGCTGATCTGAGGTCAGCTGAGCCACAAAGCACATACAGCCCCTAGTGGCACAGAGCAAAATTAAATTAAATAGTACCAAATGAATATGGCTCCTACAGATGTCTTATATGAATCAATCCCTCTATTTATATCAAGGACCTCGGCTCCAATCTGTGTCGTGATCTCCACCTCTTTGATTTGTGTGGCCGAGGTTGAACGACTGAGGGGGGGCTGCTTGTTGGAATTCGGAGCCTCAGACCGATCAAACTAAGACAGCAAAGGCGAGGCTGACAGCTCTGGGGGCTGCTGTATAAAAGGAGCAGTGAGGCTGCAAGAAGATGCTAATTCTCCCCTTTTCAAAGCGGAGATCCTTCTCTCGGGCAAAACGGAGTGGATGACCCTCCTCCAGTGGGCAATCGAGCTCAGCTGAGTGCACACTGGCCAACAGGATGGTTTACTCTGGGTACGTCCAAAGTGCGTAAAGCGAGAGGCTGCAGATCATCAGTTTTCTTTCATGCACGTCACGCTTCCCTTCTGCATCCCCTAGTTCTTGTGTTTCTCTGTTTGTTCCAACGTCTCCGTGTTTCTGTCGCATCGCGCCGACTACGGATCCTCACATCTCTACATTTACCCTGCTGTCGGCCACCTTTCAGGGAAAATAACTGATTCATAGAAGATAAATAAACAGCAGCGTGGTTCGGGAGCCGAGTGCTACCCGATGTGAGGAAATTATTTTTCTTTGTCTGATGAGGCATCGGGCAGAATAGCCCCCTTTTTTTTTTGGATGGTTCTTGAAGATCGGATCCTCCGACGATCCCACCTCTGACCCCAAGTTGTTGTGGAAGATTTCTACAGTAATTGAGAAAGGAGAGTTTTGTACCATGAGAATGACATGTCACGGTACAGAGGAACACCTTTCAAAGTCATCCAGGGAGGAGCAGTGCTCACAGATGGCATCAACTGAAACCTGCTTGCATTCCAATAATGGGAATCAACTTGTTGTTACACAGCAGCCGTGAGCCCTCATCACTGAGACACAAGGGTCATGTGTATTTGTCCGTTACAATAGGCAGCCACCATGGGGGGGGCAATCCCTGCGGGGGCCGATGACAGCAAAAAAAGAAGGATCTGGCTTCTGCACATTCGGTTTCCTCCCTTCTGGGCGCAGTCCGGCAGTCACCAATGTAGGAGAGATGATTGAACCTGAGAGTGAGAGCAGTGGACGATGTTCTGTGGGGGGGGGGGAAATGTGCGATAAAGTCAGGGAGGGATGTACAATCTAATGAGAATCAAACGAAACTGTTTAACCTCACACAAAAGACCACAAACGGTCTAAATCGTCTCAACTAAATGACATAAAGTATTTCAGGGCTTGTCCATCTAATATTGGGGGCACTCTTTAAACTGGTTAGCATGCCGGGAATTTAAATGTTATTTTGTAATTCAACAATCATAAATGATGAAGGCAGGACAGCACATTGCACTGTAGAATGGGAGTACAACTCAGTTTTGATAAAGAAATGCAGTCTGTCATCCCACTGGGTCTTTGGCAATAGAAACGTCTACTGCAAAATTCCCTTGTAATTAATACAAAAAAGACTGAGCAGAACATTATTGTTTACTAAAATTTCTCATTTTAGTGTTGAGAAAAGTTTGCCGTTATTGGTGTTAGCTCTTTCTGTTCTGTGTTTACTTATTATTTCTATACTCATTATTATTATTATATATTATTTTTAAAAGTTGAGGAGGCCGCTTTCCCCTACATAAGTTAATTTTTCCAGAGTGCACAGAGTGCGGCCTCTATGGTGGAAAGCCAGCCAGTGGACACATTGAGTATGAGATGAACAAACATGTTCCTTTTCTTTGCAGTTGTTTGCTGTTTCTGCGTTCACGTTGCACACGAGGCCATGAGAAGTATTTGCATGTTTACAACTACAAACAAGGAGTCGACTCATCAAACAACTCAAGACTTAAGGCAACACGACTATATATATCGTCCACTCGTCCTCTCATCACTGTTACTAGGCTGCACCGCTTCCGTCAAACGGGGAAAACGCAGCGATCCCAGCGCAGTGCGGAGCAGGCTCGCCCCCCCCCCTTTGGAATGATCGTCCTTCACAGTTAAAGAGAGTAAAGAGTAAAGAAAAAACAAGGCCTCTTGGATCTTTTATTGCGTGAGAAGCGGAGGACCCCCGGGAAACATATCTCTTGAGGAATGTGTGTGTGTTGGCAATACCCAAACAGGAAACCTGTTTGCCTGTGTGTGGCCCAATCACCAACTTCACTGTAGAAAGAAGCCAAACAAGCACTCGGTGTGTGTTTGTTTATTATCGACCTTTGAAATAACTGCAGAACGATGGCCTTTTTTTTTTTTTTTTTTTACAGATGTTGCCACCGGGTTTGAAAAAAAACCCCAAAAGTTTACTGTTCCAAGATGGACATAATCACTGAAAATATATATACACACAAAAGGAAGTGACATGATGGATGTGCGCAGTAAAAAACTGATTTACCGACGCTTTGAGGTTGAGAGTGTCAGCGCACACGTGTCTAATTGAAGACAAATGTCGGGGAAAAGTCTTTAACGAGCAAACGAGTTCAGTTGAGCTTCGCCCCCCTGAGCGCGACGTTCTCTTTTCCCCTTCCTCGTTTCCCCGAAAGCGGAGCTTGGGATCGGGACGCAGCCGATGTATTTGGCAGCCCCTCTGCTCTCTTTCCCCCGCGTCACCTTCCCCTGGCGGCCCTGCACAGCTCCGCTGCTGCATGCATTGAGTTGATCCAATACTACTTCCCTGAATGAGCCTTGAAAAAAACTCAGCGGAAGGGCGCAGCCTAAACGGAAGGGCGCAGCCTAAAATACCCTTTAATGAGCTTTTCAAACCAGATGTGTAAGTCCCGGGGCAAAAAAGAAATGGAGGGAGTCTTGTTAAAATCATGTGTCCTCATGGTTTCCTGCACGATCCTCAGGCAAACCTGGAGATTTCCACCAACTAATCAGCTCCAAGAAGAGCCATGAGCCGGGGCGCACGAGGCCCAGTGCAACGAAGCGGTCTAATCTAATTAAACTCAGATTGCGATGCAGACAACGCAGCAACAACAGTTTGCGTCATCCCATCGCTCGTCTGGCGGTGGCTACGTTTCTTCTGCAGCTCCCTTGAGGCTGGAAGACAACGGAGTGACCATATTGTAGGGTGAGGCTTAGAGGTTTTATCCCGTGCAAATGAGGTGACCTTTTGGGTCTCATCCAGCTTTACCGTAACAATCCTTTTTTTTTTTTTGTTGAGAGAATGAACTACGTTTTCTGTGAGCAGAAAGGGGGTCACAGAATGGAGTGTGCGTTCATCAGGGACTCGGCGTCGATCCGCCCTCTGCGCTGACAGGAAAGATTCCCCAGAGACAGGCAGGGCTAGAAAAGCAAGCGTACAAGCCCTCCTTCAACGTCTCCGGTTTTCGGATCATGGCTTTTCAGACTCATCGCTGAGGCTTTGAACTGCCAAAGTCGTCCGGTAATTGCAGGAGAGCGTTATTTGCAAACTGCAGTTAATATATCAAATTGACCTGATTTCTGACCCCCAAAATTCTTCGTCCCAAAGGCTGCTTGTGTTCACAATGCTGCCTCGTAACAAGGCCGTTACGGGACGGTCCCGTTGCTTGCTTTTGCTTGCAGCGTGTGAACGGCTGCTGGAGAGAGGCCCCTCTGCAATGAGTGATCCACTCGTCCCTAAACAAACCTTGAGGGTTAATTAATACGCACACGTTCTCCCCTGCAGCTCACTGAGTAGCTTGTAGACATCTCTGAATGCATTGGAAAGCACAAGGCAATAGGCCTTTTTTAAAGGTGTCTATTGGCTCACAAGGCTTCTTATCATAGTGCCGGCCGACTGCAGCTAACTGTGCAGCTAATTGTGCAGCTAACTATGCAGCTAAATGCAGCTAACTATGGAGCTAACTGCAGCTTACTTTGCAGGTAACTGCAGCTAACTGTGCAGCTAACTGCAGCTAACAGGGATTTCCTGAGCCAGCTATGTAAACAAAGCAGGGGGGCGCTTGGATTACAACACACACAGAGGAAGGGCAACCTCCAATCACAAAGGAATGGGTTGTTATATAGTAGTATATTTATATAATTATATTAGATAAGACTAATAAAGTTAGTTATTAGTCTTATCCGTCTATCTGGCTATGAATCGGTTTAACTCTTCAACAGTTAAATAATAAAAAAGAGAGAGAAGTATAATAATACTAATAATAAGAAGACACTTCCTTTATTTATTTTTGTTAAATTCCTTCTTTTTTCATGTTTTAAAAGATGAGAAATTATGGTCAGGTTCTGATGCCCAATTATTTTATAATGATGTCTAACAAATACACCTCATAGGGCTCAAAAGATAATACCAGAAAACTAGTATATACTGGATTAATAGAACCCATTTGATGAGCTTTCATGTGCTCTTGCTCACTTGATATTTTTTATGTCTTCATATTGGTTCACGATATGCATTTGTGTGTTGAAGTTAGTTTGTTTTTGTCACTTCCGGGACGTTGATGCGGACGGGATTCAAATGACAGTCGGCCCAACGATTCTGCTGAGAAGCGAAAGGTTATCAGGCCTTACTGCTGGGTTCAGCCAAAGAAAAACACAAAACTTCTCTCTCTATCTCAGTTTGTGTTCTCATGTCTCCTCGGATGTCCTCCCAGCCACATCCTGTTCTGGGAAAAGAATCTGCGGTTATTGAGAATCCTGTAAGGGATGCAGTGCGTTTTGCATCCCACGCAGATTGTCTTTTGTTTGACTTCTCCTGTGATAAAGCTGTGAAAACGTGTGTATGTGTCTTAGCAAGACGCCTCAACGGGTGCAACAGCAACAAAGGTTCAAAGGTCAACCTGGAGGAAGCTAGTATGTGTACTTCTTGAACTGGGATCTACTGTAAAAAGTGGTTTCGCATGGTGTTTGGTTGAAGCCCGGGAGCAGGCGGGAACAAAACCCTCTGCAAACGTCAGCTGAGCTCTCGCACACAAACAGCCTTCCGACGCAGCGGATGGATCCGATAGCAGAATAAGTCAGAAAAGCTCTGATTGTTATTCAGGACACAAACGTCCTCCTCCTCCTCCTCCTCCTGCCCGGGTTTGGAGCTTCGCCTGCAAAACTTTCCCTCGCAATGGATCTTTTAGGAGGGAGGAGCGCTCCCGGGAGAACAAAGGTGGCACTGATTTACTGTGCATTTAAAGTTGGGAATTTAAATGCTGGATGTGGATTTGATGATTTCTGATGTATCGCTTCTAGAAACTACAGAGCAAGGAATCTGTCTGTGTGCATATGCTGTCCATCCGATCTTATTCACACTCGGCAGGAGGGCCCTGCCGTTGGGACACCTGACTTGTTGTGTAAATACCAGTTGGGCCTAAGCTGGACTGTTGAGACTCCCGCAGCTTGACCCTGAGCAGTTTAACCAAATGAGGAAGGGTTCGGATGCTTTCCCTTAATACTGAAGGCCAGTCGGGATAATAAATCACACACTGTTTGTCCCGCATCCCCCTAAAAGGGAAGAGAGCAGAAGGTCATCGTGAACTTTATAATTGTGCAGCGTCAACGGACGCACGCTTTTTCTAAATAAAAGGGAACTGTTTCCTTTCAGGACACGGGCAACGAGAAAACAAGATAAGAATATTTTCCTAACGATGGATTTAGATAATAGATGCAGAGGTTACACACCATGAAGTCTGCTGAAGGTAGAAAAGAGAGAGTAGTGAACTGCGCCCTCTGGTGTGAGGTGAGAGGAAAGAGAACAATGTACAGAAGAACAGGAATATTACCGGAACAATGCATCAAGACGTCAAAGGTACTCCTTTAAGGACTACTACTGGTAGACAAACATTGATTTATTTGTAGACAGAAGTACATTCCACTTGAGATAGTTTCAAAATACCTCTCAGGGAAATATATCTTTGGGAAATGTGTGTAAAATATGAAAACGAATGAAGCCACCCTCCATGTTTTTCATTTCAAGCAATAGTAAAAATATTCAGGTTGGGCTTGAATGTTGAGTTTAGGGTAATCATCATGGCTTCAACAAAAAAAGGAACAAACTGTTAGATGTGTGTACTGTCATACAGCTATACTTGAAGAGAGAGGTGCAGGTTTTGGCAGACAATTCGTAGCCTGCAATGCATCTTTATGTCAAACTGAACAATCACTTTACCTAACTGGAAACTGATGTGCAAAAAATACGGTGGGCTCGTCCGGGATTTGAACCCGGGACCTCTCGCACCCTAAGCGAGAATCATACCCCTAGACCAACGAGCCATGTGGTTCCTGAGACCTCTTAATCATAATAAATTCTATCAATCTTCACATCGTAACGTAACGTAAACACAACAATTCAAGGGAAACGTGTTTGACACAACGTGGCTGCTGACAAAATGTGTTTAGATTTTTTGAGTCCATTATATGTGGAACGTTGCCGATGTTGTGACGTCACTTAACGTCCGCCAGAGGGCGACGCTTCCCTGTGAAGAAGAGCCTGAAGCAGGAGGTGTCACTCCCAGCTACTTCCGCCTTCGTTTTTGCTTTGTATGGGAAACGTGTTGCTCGCTTACTTCTTTCTATGTTTACAATTTGCAATTAAAAGAGATTTTCTGGTAAACATATATTTTTTGTGCCTTTTTTTGTGCTCATTCTGTTATGTTCTTGTTTTCATGTGTTTCTTCCAAGAATTACTTTAACCCGGCCTATAGTTTTTATTCTTTCCTACATTGTCAGAATCTTTTCTTCTGAATCTGTTTCTCTTCGCCGTCTATCTGGACCACTTTATGGAATAAATTAAATTCATTTTCAGTAAACCATGAAACCACTTTCGCAATTTTCTCTTTGATTGTGGATGACAATTCACTAATAGTGTTGCATATTAATGAATGTGTTAGGCGCTTCAGTTGGCTCCTTTGCTGGCATTTTATTGGAAATTTAAATACCTGACAACATGTAAGAGAAGATTCCCTGGATACTGAACAAGAATATCTGAAACCACAGTATGAGAAGATGTACACATGACGTCAGTTTTTCAATAGAGGTATTCATCAGTTGTTTACTTTATCTAATTTAGTGGTTCCATTTACTTTCATTAGACTCATTTCTATGAACGTTTTATTTCCCCCATTCAGTTTGAAACAGCATACTGGGTTTGTGTGTAAATGCAGGTGTGCGCATCAATGTACTGCCGATATTACAAGAAAACATTGCTTTCAAGGATGTAGGGAAAACAAATGTATTATCACCACGACTCAATAAATAGCAAGTACAGCAAGTTGAACAAAGTAATATCAAAACATACAGAACTTCTGCTTTGACGCTTTACTGACAAGTTAGTATGTTGCACAGAGACTTTTTCCAGATGTTAAAAAAAGGTGCACAACACAGTTGTTGAGTATATCTAACAAATCGAGTATTTAGACCACTGAGTCTTGAGAGCTGTTGCTAGGTGACGGAGGGTGTTTTGTCGATCTCACACACACATACATGTGGATGACCCGGGGGATGGGGGGGGCACAACTCCAGAGGCTCTTAAACGATGTGTTTGTGCTTCAAGCAGATGGCCGCCTCAGTTCAGACACCCAAAGCAGGAGGGGTTGGCGCATATGTCACAAGGATCCAAAGACGTGACGATCGACACTGGAGAGGGAAAAAAATAGAAAAGAATACAAACGTAAACATTCATCTGGACCCTTTTCTTTTGCATCACACGAGGCCCGGTGTCTCAAATTGAAAGAAATGCTGCTAATTTTTGATGTCTATTTAATGCAGGAACAAGGGCGCAGTCTGTGCTTGATGAGCCTCGATGGCCCCCTCTATATCTGAAGAACCTTTCACGAGCCTTTCACGAGCCTCTCGATGAGCGTTGACATTCCACAGCGGCTTTATGGTGCACCAGCTGCAGGCCGCGCGTACGGCGTGGTACGTGCAGCCAGGCCCATGCTTGGAAGTGGCCATTTCCCCGCTGAGTAAGGAACATGTATGTTTCATGCTGCGTTTACAGCAACATGAAATCGATCTCTGCACAAAACCGGTTTTACCGTGCGATAGCGTGTTTTATTTCGTGTTGCCGTACCTAGTTTGGAGAAAACCCGGCCCGCCCCTTTCTCTCGACACACCGGGACGAAGACCAGCGGCAGGACAGGGTCGGCGCAGAGGGCCGCAACGCCGGCCTCGGCGAGCCGGGGGCCCCCGTCGTCGTCCGGGACCATCAGCTCCGTCAGCTGCTTCGCTGCCTCCAAGGGGAAGCTCCTGTCTCCCACCTGGCGAGGTGAGGAACAACCGTGAGGCAGGCCGGTATGTGAGGTCACACGGCGAAAAAGACGAGAGGGGTCGGATCAGTTTGAAGACATTCTTTCCAACAACATGCGGACGCGATGCTGATTACTACTTGTTTTACGCAGGTGCACGTGCAAAAGAGCAAAGACAGGGCAAAAAGTGTGTAATAAAATATGTAAAGAGTGATACTCACTCTAACGTGCACTCCCAGAGCTCCTGTGCACGCACACAGCAGCACAACCAGCACGGCGCCGGGCACTCTCATTTCCAGGCCGATGGGAGACGCTCCTCAGGTCCGAGGAGAACTCCTTCTCTGGTCGCTGGGCCTCCTCTTATAGAGACGCGTGGACAGATTAGTGAGGGATTTATTAACAAGGCAGGGTGAGGTGGGGGGGAGGGGGGGGACACTGAATAACACAAAGATAAACCAAATGCTTACGCACTTTTTAAGTTTACGACCACTATGCTCTGAACGTGTTTTATAACCTCAATCTCCGCTGGGTCTCACGCTGATGCGTCCGATGCCTCTGGGACACCGAACAAACGCCGGCCCCCGTCTCTCCGCCACAGGTATTTGTCACAGAGCTGTCCGATAAGCCAGCGGCTGTTCCACATGGGTCCCTTGTTTGCACGCCTCTGAGATTTGCAAACCGTATTATTAATATTATTATGGTGTTTACTCTCGCACACCTTAAAGCAAACATCTAATAAACGCCCTGAAATGCTCAAACGGTCCGTTACGCCTCTGTGACGTCACTGTGAGACACCGTCCGGGGGGCTCGCTCTTTGAGAGGTTGTTTCTTTTTTCGGGCAGGTTTCACTAAGCTGGGACAAAAGAGCAAATCAATGCTTCAAAATCATCGTGTACTTGTTGCTTTAATAGCTTTGAGATGGACATTGCTCTCTATATTTTGTGCTGAGAATGTCTGGAACTGACTAAAGAGACAAGAGATGAAAAAACTTTGGAGGGTAGTAATTTTAACCCATATCCTCAGCACTCGGTAGATAAATAACTCTAGTGGTTATTATTATTGTTATTATGCTGCTCAGACAGACGAGGCCAATCATCATGTGAAGGGATGCGTTGTGGGTATTATTAGCACCCGCAACGAGCAAACAAGTGGAGCATGATGCCAGGGTGACATCACCATCATCCACAAGCGAGAGGAAAACGATCCTCTTTCAGGAAGCTGACAGTGCATGCGGCATGAAATGACAGTACGAGAAAGGCTTTGCTACGTGACAGTGAATATATGAAATGACTGTGGAGAGTAATAAGGCTCCAGACTTTCAGCCAAACTCCGGTGAGTGGTACAACAGGTCAAGACTTACGCGAAACCCATTACGAACTGCAATAACTGTGGAGGCAGCAATGTCATGCCCTTCGGCCAGCAATGCCATATCTGCTGGAAATGACAAAAAAAGGGCGGCAAGGGCTACGTAAAGAGAAGGGACTGCGGAAGATCGGTGCACCACCGCAAGAGCCCGATGACCAGTGCCAGTGACGACAATTTCCATGTGAATATCGTTCCTCAAACAGAAGGACAAGATGCAGGATTTGTTCCACTGCATTTACACGACCTGCCCACCGAGATGAAGGTTGATACGGGTGCAACAAGCGATGTAACGTCAATAGACACTTAACAGCTGGCCAATGGCATGCGACCATTGGAACACAGTGAAGACATCAACCTAGTGGCCAATGGCAAAATAGACCATGGGCACAGTCACACTGCTTTGTTGTCTAGATTGGACAGCAACACACACACACACTGCCCTTTTTTTTTATAGTGGACAGATATGAGGATGAGGTGCCACTTTTGGGATTTTGAGCGCTTGTGCAATGAGTCGTCGCAATGAGCCCACGACGCGTTCCTCGGGTCTCAATGGACCAGCTGTTTGCAGGGTATCCGTGTGCTTTCATAGCCAATGACATCGTCATAGGAGGCTGTGATGCCGCAGAACACGATGCCAACCTAAAAATAGATAAACCTCAAGCTAAACCCTTTCAAGTGTACGTTCTGCCTGGACCAGGTATGTTATGTGGGTCGGATCCTTCCGTATGTTTGACACCCCTGACGTAGCAAAACCAGTGTATATATATATATATATTGAGAAAGTACCAGAATCTACCTGGTTGGTATTGAATAGAAACAATAATAATAACAGTAATAACAGTAATGAAACGTGAATATGCAGAAAACAGGACAACGTACTGATGATATATCAATGAAAGCTTTTAATTCAAAACATAGTTAATAAAAACAAAGGGACATAAGGTAAAAAGAAACTAATTTTCAAAATATGTATACATCACAAAGCTTGGTAAGATAGAAATGTAACAAACAGTATCAATTTCAAAAATATATGAAAAATAACTGTCAGCAGAAAATGAAGTGGTTCTACGAAGTAACAGTTTTAAAAAAAACAGACCTTTTTTTGTCAGATTTCTTTTTGAGAGTAAATTTATCTCTAAATGTGACCATTGGGCCAAAGTCAGAGCCTTCTGCGTCCAGGGAACATCAAGTCATCATCCCGACATCGCAAGAAAACATTTGAGAAGTTCCCTGACAGAGTTTTCAGTGGGAAGTAGAAGAATCACAAGTCTTAAGCTGGGCAGGACGCCTGGGGCTGGCGGCGTCGGTTCAGCAGCCGGTGCAGGCGGCGAAGGCGCAGATCTCGCAGACGTCAATGGGAACCATAGCTGAAACAAAGGCACAGCGCACGTACCATGGTGAGCACGCTCCCTCAAGCGGCATCACAAGGACTCCCGGTTCGATGTATATACATACTGTATATATATGTACACGTGTAATGGTCTCACCGAGTCTGGCGAGGGACGCGGACGCCCCCCTGAACCTACAGAGGGGCAGCAGCTCCTGCGGCAGCATGGGGTCGGCACAGAGCGACCCGGAGCTCGCCCGGAGACGCGGGCTCTGCGGCGCCGCGGCGACTCTGCTCTCCGTCAGCTCCTGGAGCCTCTTGACGGCCTCCAGGGAGAAGGACAACCCGTTCTCCTTGGGAGAAGAAAGCGAGGAGACAGAAGCCAGATGTCGGGGGTTTACAACGAGCCGCCGCGGTCACGTGGTCACATTTGGGTACAAAATGCGGGTTTGAAACGAGGCTCCTCAAAAGGCCCGTCACTGAAAATTGGCAGAAAAACGTACCTCGACCTGCACGGCCTCGGAGGCCCAGCCGAGGGCCAGGAGGAGGACAGCGATGGTGGCGAGAGCGGCCTTCATGGTGACAGCGGCGAGCGGGTTGGTGGCGCGGTGTCTTTGGAGGCGGGGTGGGGGTGGCGTGTTGCTCGGCAGGTGCTCGGCTGGGTTTCTGCTCTCCCTCCGTCCTCCAGCGGCCTTTTAAGCGGTTCCCTCAACGCAACCCTGCGGTCATGTGACCATAATGGGAGCAAAGTTTTTCCCACGGGTTAATGAGTGCTGCGGATGTTTTACGGGGCTGTTAAGGGTAATTCATAAATCCGTCTCCGGTTAAATT
Source organism: Pungitius pungitius (assembly GCF_949316345.1). Taxonomy (NCBI): domain Eukaryota; kingdom Metazoa; phylum Chordata; class Actinopteri; order Perciformes; family Gasterosteidae; genus Pungitius; species Pungitius pungitius. The sequence goes on from NC_084907.1 coordinate 2,060,684, forward strand.
TTTATGGACCTCTTGCTCTGCAGAATTAATCACATCTGGTTGGTTAAACAGTTACAATTCGCTCCATTGAGCCCCATTGGCCCCGTTACTCACAGCGATGCAAATGATTGAACGACTGACACATTGATCATTTTGAAACAAGTTTGCACATTGCATCATATGTGAGACATAGAGGGGAAGACCTGTCCTATGAGATATCGGTAGTCATATTCTGACAGAAGGATACAATGATAAAAATAGGAAGAAAAGCAATTGTAAAATTTCTAAAAAGTTACAATAAAAAAAAGTAGCTAGCATTTTGTAATCGTTCTTTTGATAACTGTAATTCCGATGTGGTTTGATGGAAGCGGGTCGTTCCAATGAGCTGAATGTGTATTTAAAAAGTAAGTACTGTATGTTAAAAAAATGAATCAATGATGTTAAATCTCGTACTGTTTTACCTAATTTACATTTTAAACACTTTTTCTGCCTAACACAAAAGTCACCCAACTGCACCGAAAGCATCAGATATACATGCAAATATAGTGTCATCCCATTGGGTTGCCTGCAGAGCGCTCATTAGCTCATTAGCTCGACGTGTGGAGGAGTCACAATGTATTTACTGAAATCAGGTGGATGAGTCGGCATCTATTTCTGCTTCGGCTGCAGAAAACTCAACGTTCACTTCATTAATTTATTACTCCCTCGGGTCCATCCGCACCTGAATTAGCAATGGGTGAAGATACGGGCGTGTCGCCTCCGTGATGTAAAGCCAACGAGACACTGGCCACGTAGAAAAAAGCTTTCAGCAGGAGACAAGTGCGTAGATCGCTCTGCGAACACGCACCGCTACCAATAGAATATTGGTGTAGCAGGAATAAAACCTCAGACTTTACGCTGATGGAATCAAGAGGTAACAGCTAACAGCTACGCCGGTGAAGGTCAGCGGGAGGCCGGGGAAACAATCAATTGAACACGCGTGCTCCCACATGCACAAGACATGATATGTTGTTTTAACACCCACAGAAAGGGGGGGGGGTATCTAACTACATACCAGGGGGGCACGCTACATCTCAACATCTTTCATGTCAGTCAGATACAATAGTTCTTCAAACAGAAGATCCAATTCATCCAATTAGTGCTAATTATTGGGTTGTTACCGGGTGAAGTTATGATTTATGAGGTAATTTTTGCCAATAAAGCATGGAACATGATCTGTTTTGAACTACCAACAAGAAAACCTGAAATTAACAATGATTAGATTATGCCAACAAGTGTTTGATTGATCGATATCTACTTTGTTGATAACAAAATCATACATCCATTAACTCATCTCGTGGCTGAACTTACATTTTTTTAACTTCACAGGCTTTCTTGTGTCATTACATGTTTACATACAGTATATTTGACTAAGTAAGTGCGTAATTTTCTTCATTACTGAAAACAACAGAAACGGATAAATACATTCACACTGCCACATTGACTGCGTACAAAAAGTCAGCACCGTGACATCACCCATTGGTTTGGGATCAGCAGTTTTGAAGCTTTGAAGTTTGCCGCTTTGGTCGCAGCAACTTATTTTTTTTGTATTAAGAAGCAACACAATAGATGCAACAAAACATTTACACAGCTGTAGAACAGCACACGGCCTGTACAGCCTATTTCTCTCTAAACGGGACCATTATTTACCAAATACAGAAGAGCCCAGACGGGTGGAAAAGGCACATGACACACACATTGCAATATTTGATCAATAACCCTTTCCTCAGACAGGTGAGGCTTAAAATCAGGCCAACAGGCGGCGTCCGTGTGGGTGGTGCAGAAGGCCGTAAAAGAAATTAGGGCGAGGCAGCGTTAATAATTTATTAAGTTCATTGAAATATTCATGCTATTTGTGCACTTTATGTGGGGTGAAGAATTGTTTTGTGTGGAAGCTGGCGCTGGATTCCACCAGGGTTCTTTAGAAGGGGCTGCGGGTCGTTGAGGGAGGAGGGAAGGGGGGGGAAATGAAGTTATTGAGCAGCTCCTCTTTTTTAAATAATTTGGTCCTCGCTGCACCTACACAGGAAGTTAGAACATGGTGTGAGTAATTTACAATGATTCCAGATAGGAGGCAGCTTATTCCCAGTCGGATAAGAGCAGATCTATTTGCAATATTTGCCTGCTCCTAGTGATTATGAAGATACTTTTAAAACCGATAAGACTTACGCTGGGAGACTCTGAAATGCTATTAGTTCTTTGTGTAAATATGTTTTTTTATTGTTTGGCAACCATTGTGAAATGTGTGAAAAACACAAAACTCCAGCTATGATCCAGTGGTGATTAAAAAAACACTTCACTTACCAGCTGCCAACTTTGTAGACATTGTTAAGGATTTTCGGAACTAACCATCTGGAAGAAGGTGAACAAAAGCTACATTCTAAAATGTGGAACTACACCTGCGAACGGAAGACAAATTGCCTCATGGAAAATGACATTTAGGAGATATGAAAGGAAATCCGAGTCGAGATGAGATTAATCAAATACACCCGGTGTTTTGTTGTCACCAATTCTTATCTGGACCTTTAGGTTTTTAAAACACTCTTCACTGTCACGTCCAAAGCCGCAAACCCGAGCAAATCACCTGCGTCAAATACGTCACGAGACCGAGAGATGATGAGGCTTCTGAAACGTCAGAATGCTTGAAATGATAATTAAGTGCACTTTATCTTTCGGCTTGATTCTTGAGACACAGAAACGTCTGAATGTTTTGGTCGTTAAGGTCTACGCGTTTTTATTGATTAGGTGAGATTCATTCTGATTCTGTTTCAGGTGTTACAGTCGAACTCTGTGCTCAGCATGCACCCCGACCACACTAGATCGCACCTGGTCATGAGTAATGTCGGTAATTACACGTGTGGTTCCCCGGAAAAAGAGGCTGATGAAAACCACAGCAAGTATCAATCAGGGACAATATGATGTTAAATACTAAAGCGCTTTTATTTGTCATAGTTAACTGCTTTGCTTTAAATGAATGTGATGTTTTCCTCTTATTTGTAACTTGTAACTGGTCATTTTGTTTTGCAGATACTGGATGTATTACAGGCTGTTCTGCACCGCTAACTAATGAAATGGTTATTATACAGGATTTTAAAAACAATGGGTTTCGATTACTGCATGAATTTGGATCAACAAAAAGAGAAAAATGTTTGTGGATTTTCCCGAGAGTTTGTGTCAACATCCCTTTACAGTGTGGTCACAGCGTAAAGAGGTGCATGGTGTTATCGGGCGTCTTATCACCAATGATCGGTCTCACGCTGCAGTCTATGACCTGACAGTGTCAACTTTACTACAGAGCCATAAATAATACAAATCATGACTCATGCAGAACCTGCAGACTGAAGCTGTGGGGCATCATTTATTTGTTTACATACTTTACTACGGCTGACATATATTCCCCCGACAATAAATCAGCGCTGTTTATTTTCCCCGCAGGCCGGACGTCATCGTGGTCGGTGTTGTACCTGACGCTGGTGTTCCCACCGTCTTAAACTCAAAAACACACTGACTGACTGCATGAAGGGACTAATTTCAATACTTCTATTCATTTTGATCCAACTGTCTCAGAATAATACATTTTATTGGGGCTGCTTTTGAAATAAAGTTGCACTTAGACTTTATTCTGCCTCCACAATTCAACAGTTGAATTATTTATTTTATTGTTAGTGAGAATTACTTGGTAAGTCGTTTTTGAGCCATTTGATGTATTCCAATCACACACGAACAACTTAAATGATTTAAAATGTACTAAAGATACCAAGAACAAAGGAACAATTAGAAGAAGCTGTGTATAAATGAGCATGATGGGTCATTTATTCTCTCCAGTAATTGGCTGCAGTGGCCCATCTCTTCTGTCCCTGAGTGACCTTTTTCAGCTCTGAGTCGTCGTTTAAATGAATTTGTCCGATGAAATAAAAAAATCAAACAGACATTTCAAATGGAGCTTAAGTAAATCATATGAATTTCCATTGTTTTGGCCAGGTGTTCAATCCATAAATAGCCCTGTTGGTGTTGAGCTGTGGTTCCTGTGTTGCCGTGGTTACCAACCGCAGACAATAAAAAGACCACAAAAAAAGTGCATTCACCTAGGTTTTTTGATGAAGGAGAAAATAACAATTATTTCTTGTAAATTATCCTCATAGTGCCGAGAGTTCATCCCCTTTGATTAATTTCCCCAAAGAAATTTCAGGGCCTTTTCAGACCTGCGTTTGCGAAAAGAAGAATTTCATGGCACAAAAAACCCTCGTCTGGTTGCCATAGAAGTTACATCACCTGCATCTGGCTCTCAGTCAACGTCACACTTTATCCTAAAGGTGTTGGAACCGTGCACTTTCATCCAAACTATCACTAAAACGGAATTAGAGGAGTACCGGTTTTCATTTGGAGTCATGATGTTTTCCATTTAATTAACGCAATCACATAATTACTCTCATCTGGCTCTCTTGGTGATTAATGGAAATAAATGAATAAATCTGGTCATGAATAACACGCAGCAGTTATATCACCCATACACAAACATGTACACGATGCTTTGTCTTTGACTTCTCTGTTTCAAAAAATATTACACTATTCCTACCGTATTTCACTTTGTCATTGTATTACCTCTGTTAGCTATTAAATTAGCATTTTTGCACTTGAGCCAGTTGATTCCTTTTGACTACTCGTCTCAGAAGGGTCGAGGGTAACAGTAGTGACCCTTGATCCCAGGCTCAGAACCCCACTCAAGTAAAGGTCGCAGCCCCGCATGTCGCTCCCAGCATTTTATACAAGAAGCAGCTGTCAGAGGAAAATTCCTTTTTGACCTCAGATGTTTGTGCAGTATTTACAGTTCTATTCTGCAGGAATATGACACGGCAGCGCCTTTGTGGATGGTAATAGACATGATTTAAGCACCAATGTTAAATAATATCAGCCGGAAACATCTGCCAAGCTGGATGAGACAGAAACTCCAATAGAGCAGCCATACTCAGTGTATATTAAAGCTCCTGTTACGAAGTGTCACGTTAGGTTGTCCGGGCACCAGACTCCGTGTAGAACAACCCACATGTTCCTGCAGTAGAGTCTGACAGTCTTCCCCCGCGTAGTCCCCGGTTTCTGCTTCTGCCGATGGGTTTTTCCCTCCAGCCGGCCCATCAATACTTTCTCCGGGTCTCAGGCAGCGTGTTGCTTGGGTTTGCTCCCCCCCGCAGAGCGCCGCTTGTGCGCGGAAGGAGGAGGAGGACAATGAGGAGGAGGTGCAGGAGGTGGAGGTGCAGGTGGGACTGCAGGTCGAGTCGGCAGCAAATCATTATTTTGTGATAATTAAAACAGCATGTGGTGCTGTGGGTTTTAAAAAAGCCAATGATTGGCACTAACAGACGCCCTTATGACACAGTACGGGGGGAGCAGTGCAAACTGATAAGAACAGTAACTTCAGCAGGATGAAGAAATGTAGCAAAATGAGCCTGTTTAAATGCACCCATAAATGAAACAATGCTGCCTATATTTGCTTTTTCGTACCGACATGTCAGTCACACAGTCTGAATAAAGGCAATGTTTAAGCATCATATTATTGGATCACTGTCTCGTTCACTTAATCATTACATTACTCTGATATCAGATCAGTTTTTCCAGATAAGCAGATAGTAGTCAGTAGTCATGTCTGACATTTAGACTCAACATTTAACATTTACATTTAGATTTAACATTTAAACTTATATTTAAAATGTATATTTACATTTAACATTTACATTTAATATTTATATTGTTTAACAACTTTTTGTTACTGCCAAACATTATCCTCGAAAAAGTTATTGCATGAATTTCTCTCTAGAAGTGAATATTGTCCTGCTTTTTTTTACATATGCTAAATGTACCAAAACTGCGCGACAATGTGCGACATTTTACAAACGGCGCCCCAGAGCCTTTTGGCACAAAACAGTTGTAGCCACCAAACGTTTTGTATCTCATTTCATCAGTCTAGAAACAAATAGTCCCTGTATGTGCATGTAAACAGCATTGGGTCCTGCACCGTCTCATTCATTCACATCGCTCATGACGTCCACCTTAATTGTCCGGTTGTGAAAGCTCGCATTGCCTCAAAACGACCATTGGTGGGATTTCCGGGTTTTTTTGGCGACTGCCACCGAGCTAAAAGCTAAAATGTCAGCTAACGGTCAGGGCTCAGTGATATGGAACTCGCTCTCAACCAATCAGAGCGCTGGATTTCATCGACCCGTGTTATAAATATAATAAATACTAAAATGATTTCATACCTTGTGTAAAACATTCGACTTGATGTTTCAGAAAAGAGCTTGATGGCCGCCCATTTTCATTTCAGCCAGTGTGGTGCTGTTCAGATTTCAAAGCTTCCCGTGCAGTGGGTCACAACAACAACAAGACTTCATCAAGTTTATTTTTTAGATTTAGTTCTTTAAAGAGTGCTTTTCATTATGTGTGTCAGGTCCTTATAATACTTATAATAACAATCTAAGCATGTGAATTTTAGTTCTCTGAAAATCCCGCCGGCATCGTCCATAACAAAACAAAAGCATGGTGGAAAATCGTCCCCTCCGGGTGCGCTGCGTCTGTTTAAAAGGCGCCGTGGCAACATCTCTCATCATCGTGCAAAGAGGAAGTCTGCAGCCATTAGTCCGGACAGATGGGTTTATCGAGAATCAACACGAGGAGTTCCAGTTAACGCATAGCCTTTTTAGCTTTAGCTATGTCAAGTTCTAAAGCCTTTGGAAAAACAGATGGTAAATGGTTTGTACTCTTTAAGTGCAACCTTTCTATATTACACATTTTAATTTCACATGCAGTTCTGGGAAACGTGTTGCGATGTTTTCACTTCTACCCACCTCGAGCTTTTAAACATCTGCCTACTGCAGTTCATTACTCAATAAAAAAGTAGGCCTACTATGGAACAGCCTTTATAAGATACTCTGGCTTTTCTATAGTTAGGCTTGAAATAAATGATTTAGGAATGGTTTCTCTTTGCAAGTGTGGTTTTGCGAGTGGGCATCGAAAATAATTAGTAAGCAATAAGTAGTTAAAAACCTACAATGTGTGTCATCGCGTGCCGGCACGGGGCTGGACAGCTGCCAACGGGCCTCAGGACCCAAAGGTCAAGGAAGCTTTAAGCTAACGTGGAAAAGCACAAACACACAACCATCCTCATCCACTCAGACCTTTCCACACGTGCGTGGATTACATACAGTACATGCATTGAATGCTGGAGGCTGTATACTAAATATACTGCATTACGTACCCTTGTTTTTTTTCCTGCAGTGAATGAGAACAGCTGACTGACTGTTGCTCAACATCTCCTTCAGCGAAACTTTGGACATTTCTTCACATTGTTGACATCAGCAGAACATTAGTGAGGAACCGCTTCGTGGTGCAAGTTGTGTCTTTTTGAAAACACTTAACAGACACAACATTTTGTTGTGCCTTTCTTGGTTTAGTGGTTTCCTCCCAGTGATGTGTGGTCAGCAGCAACATTTGAGACTATCACCCAGGTTTCCCTTTTTGTCAATAACGTCGTGCAATTGGGCAGAGCTTGTGATTCATCTCCCCACACTGCCTGTCTCTGCAGACCCCCTCCCCTCCCCTCGTCTCTCAGCCTCTTTTCTGTACATCTCACCAGTGCCTCTCCTTCAGGCTCCACTCCTCTGCAGCGACCAGATGCGCATCCAGCAACTTCAGCGTTCGCTGTTTTTAATTATTTATTTCCTGCAGAGTTATTCACCTCCTTTGAAGCGTTTGCGTCCTCATCTCGCAGCATGATCAGAGCCCCTTATAAGAAGCAGGTTGCACACCAGCAGAGCCAAGGTGAGGTGGACTTCTATTTGAAATATTTGAAAAAATATTTTTTTTTGCGATGGTGTATCTGTGATCAACTTGAAATAAAAGCTGCGTTCTCGTTGTGATTTACGTTCTTTACTTTTTTTACGTTGGCATTTAGGTTTTTATTGATTGCCTCAGTGGCTGATTGGTTAACCTTAAATTCCTAAAAGATAAAAAATAACCAAAATGCCACCCACCGGAGCACTGGCTGCCTGTTGGGGAACATTACGTATCCGTCAGGTGAATCACACAATGCAGCTCTTGGCTGAACGAACGTATTATTCTGAAGACCTGGGATTTGCAAGCGACATAATTGACCTTCTAGAAGACGCTGTTAGCGTTTATCAGTGCAGTGTGTGTAATGCCAATTATGCCCTACAGATTCAGGCTGATGAGGATAATTATTCCCTGCATATCTGTGTTGCAGTTACATAAATACCCTCATCAGTCGGGGTGAATAAAGATTTGAATATGAGGTCAATTTGATTTTATTCACCAGACTTAATCCTGAACAATAATATGATACTAATAAAGATTGCTCAAATAAATTATATTTCAAAATATTAGTTTGGAACGAACTTGCTCAGTGTGTTTTTATAAATCTATTCTGCATTTTTACATACTAGTTTATTAATTTATTAGGCATCAGGTCCACACATTCTCTTAACTCAACATCCCATGTGTACCTTTAATTCATATCTTATCATTACCTTAATATCTTTGAGTTTTTAAAACAAGGACTATGAAGATGCCAAGTGTTATGCAGAAATTTTAACCCAGGTGGATGAAATTCAGCACTCTGATTGGTTGTGAATGCGTCATTGGGGTGGGGGGGGGTGCATTATTAAGGCATATATCACGTATATCACTGCGCACTCAAAGTAACACGTTTTGATCGTTTTGAGGCCATGCGAGCTTTCACAACCGGACATTTAAGGTGGACGTCATGAGTGATGTGAATGACTGAGATGGTGCAATGCTGTTAACATGCACGTAGGGGGACTATTTTTCTACTGAAATGCGATACACAACGTTTGGTGGCTAATACTATTTTGTACTGATAGGCAGCTCTTTACTTACTATTTAAAATGTTGCTGGTACCCGTGCTATAAAAGCAACAAGGTACTTGAGGTTGTGCTTTATCTTCAATAATCAACAATCTAACATTAAAGTACAGCTTCTCGTACATTATTGCATGTAACTTATTGTGAAACTAGAAGAAGAAATGTTAACCTCAGAGACAGAACTCAAATGTGATCCTCTGGTGGCCCTTGTTGTTTCATCTTTCCCTTTGTTTACAGCAGGCCTCTTGCGGTAAACAGCCTCAAAAATCAGCGCTGCCTGTGTTGGCATCTCCACCTGGTTCCCTCCAGGTTTTCCTCTCTGAAATGGAGCTCCCCATGCAGGGCTACTCTTCGAACGCCTCCGCCCTCTTCCCCAACAGCAGCAAGCCGCCCAACGGCACCGAGAACTACACCGGCCACCAGTTCACGGAAGTCGACCTCTTGGAAATCCTGGGTCCCAAGCGCTCGCCCTTCTTCCTCCCCATCGCCAGTGTTTACCTGCTCATCTTCCTCTCCGGCCTGTCCGGCAACGTGCTCACGTGTGCAGTGATAGCAAAGCACAAGAAGATGCGAAACCCCACCAACTTCTACCTGGTGAGCCTGGCCGTGTCCGACCTCCTCGTGCTGCTGTTCGGCATGCCGCTGGAGGTCTACGACCTTTGGAACAACTACCCGTTCCCCTTCGGCGCCGGCGGCTGCTACTTCAAGACCTTCCTCTTCGAGACGGTCTGCTTCGCGTCCATCCTCAACGTCACGGCTCTGAGCGTGGAGCGGTACGTGGCTGTGGTGTACCCGCTCAAAACGCGCTACCTGTCCACCAACCGGCACGCCAAGCGGGTCATCGCCGCCGCGTGGGCGCTTTCGATGCTGTGCGCCGTCCCCAACACCTCGCTGCACGGCATGTTCTACGTGCCAGAGAGGATGGAGGAGTCGGCCATATGCACCGTGCTGAAGCCGCTGTGGATCTACAACGTGGTCATGCAGGTCACCACGGCGTGCTTCTACTTTGTGCCCATGATGGTGATGGGCGTGCTGTACCTGGTGATGGGCCTTCACCTGTGCCGGGAGAGGCGGCTCCCCGGCGGCGCGCTGGGGATGAACTGCGGCGGCGTCGTTCGAAGGAAGAACAGCGTGAACGGACGTAGGAGACAGATAAACAAGATGCTGTGTGAGTCACTCCGACCTGTGAAAAGTCTCCTCTGATGCGTGAGATCAATGCGAAGACACGGGTCTGAACAGAAGAAAGCACAGAGCACACTATATCAGCAGATTGCCCATTCTTTGTGTGGATCATTTGTATTCGGGAGGGGGTCACATTCTCTGAGCTTAATATAGCTCTTACAGGTCCATCTGTACGGCTCCACGCTCTGACTTGATGGATTTTGTCCTTCCTGTGTGAGGAGTTTCATTCTAGACTGGTGTATTCCGCATCAAGTGATTGTAGAGGGTGGCATTGAATTGAAGATCGCAGCTTACGAAAAAACGACACAGAAACACAGGAAACAGACTTAGAATCAAAACGAGCGCCTTTTTAAACAGCATTAAAACATATTTAAAAAAATCACATCAAAGAGACTACATTAAGACAATACCTTCAAAAGTCCTGTAGTTAATTACAGACGATTACATGTAAAATAATTAATATTCAAAAGTGTATGTCACATTGAATCTTTAGGAAAATGTTCAGAAATAATGGATTACTAAGAGAGGAATGGAATGAGAGCTTTAACACTATGTGATGAAGCCACTCAGACACCGTGAGAATTTAAAGGATCCTTTCATGTTACGTAATTAGATCTTCTCATGATTATCTAAAAATACTTTTAAACAGTGTTTAGCATTTAGGATGACAAATTAAACAGGATGAGATATTAATGAGGATGTTTTCTCTATCAAGAAAAACATCACTGGAAATGACAGTTATCATTTAGACTGTACATTGAGATCGTCATTCTCCTTCTTCTAACAATATCATAAAATATACAGGATACGCAGTGAGAAAACTGGGATTTGTTGGCCTGTAACCTACTTCAGTCAAAGGTCATATTTTGGGTCCTTTTCTAGCAGATAGCTTCCTTGTGATGCTACTTGTTGATGAACATGACTAAATGTGTACATTATCCATCTTTGTCTAATTTGATCGCGCCCGCCAAAAGCATTGAGAGTTTATTAATAATTCAAAACGGCAACAAAGAAACGTGTTTACAACTGCAACAACGAGGCGACTAAACCGCTGTCTCTGGCCTGTTTCTCTAGCAATCGTGGTGGCGGTGTTCGGAGTCTGCTGGGCGCCCTTCCACATTGAGAGGCTCCTCTGGAGCTCCATCACCCAGTGGACCGACTTGATGCACAACGTCTACCAGTACGTCCACATCGTGTCCGGCGTCTTCTTCTACCTCAGCTCCGCCGTCAACCCCGTCATCTACAGCCTGCTCTCCACGCGGTTCAGGGAGTGTTTCCGAGAGCTGGTTTGCTCGCAGCAGGAGGACAGCAGCTCCGTCAGGGACTCGCCGCCGCTGCCCACCACCCTGCTGGAGCCCCGCGTCTCGAGGGCCGAAGCGAGGGCCGAAGCGAGGGCCGAGGGGAAGGACTCCAACACGGGCCTCCCGTTGCTGCCGGACAACGTGGCGCTGGGCGTGGACGCCGCGACCGCCACGCGTGCACGCTCAGATGCTTCTGTGTTCTGACCCCACGTCGGCTTCTAGAAGCTGATCCAGCAACCATCGTAGCCATCGACCTTACCTCAACTAAAAACACTAACACATTGTAGCACTTAAACTTGTACTGATAATGGCTCTTGTTTCTTGTTTGTATCATTATGGTTGAAATGAACTTGTTGTAAGTCGCTTTGAAAGCGTCAGCTAAATGACCTGTAATGTAATTTAATGTGATGTTGGACATTTCGGGAGTCAGATGAGACGATCTAGACCACTCATAGTATCCGTTTAATTAGCTTGGTTTAAAGGCGAGAAGCGGGAAAGTCACAAAAGCCACTTAGCGGCAAGGCTAACGCTAACTAATCAATACATCGCTGCGTATTTCTTTAATCTGTAAAAAACTAAACTAAAAAGACAGTGAAATTTGATTTGATTTGAAGTATTTTATTTCTTGAACATGTAGACATTTAAAAAAAAAAAATATTTAAATTTATTTAAAAATCAACATAGACATACTGTAGACCACAAAATTAGAAAAGTCACCTTTTGTTCAAGAAAAGGAGTAGAGAGAAGCAAAAGCTTATAGATACCCACCCCTATCTTATCCATAAAAAAAATAAATTTCTATAACTGTGTTACTTATTAAATCACCTTGTGTTACATTTTCCCCTGTTCTCACATGGCGTCTGAGTCTGGGTTTCATGACATCAAAAATGTATTCGTACACTAGGTACACATCAGAGACACAGATATAATGTGGATTTAACAACGTGCTAATCAGCGGATTCTCTTGTTTCTACTCTTTTTATGCTAAGCTAACGGTCTCCAGTGGTTTTGATATTCTCCTTTACGTCTCTGCAAGAAAATGGACGCCATTAAGTTCTAAAAGGTTCTTTCAAGCTTGCATTCACACAGAGTTCGTATGTGGACTTGTGGATTTGTTAATTAGTCGCTTTGAATAGTTTTGTTGGAACTGTGCCTCCGTATTTCACCTGCTGTCTTATTCTGTGAACGCTGTATGCCTTAGAAGTCGAATTCAGGGGAAAGTGGGGACAACGCAATCTGATCTAAACGATGCAGTATGTGATATTGTACTTGTTTTGTTTTCATATGGACCGTTGATATGTTGCTGGGCAGTGAGACGGTCAACTGCTTCTTCTCTGTGATTCAGTGGAACTTGTGAAATAAGACACTTCTGTCTCCTGCCGCGGAGGCCCGCAGTGGTGCACATCATTTGATTGAATGGTCAGCCCTTATTCAATGTGAATGCAAAATAAAAAAATCAATTGGCCTGCTGTGCAATGCCTGATTTAAATAGATTATTTCATACGCATGCTCTTCATGACATGAATATGCATCATTCCTCAAAATGATTGTGTTGCTCAGTGTGCTGTGTGTGATTGTTGCCGTATGGAAGGTTGCATCAGCCTCCTCTGGCATTTATCTCAAATAGCGAAAGCTAAGAATTATTAACGGGTTTTATTTGTTCCTTTAAGTCATCCATTGGAATAAAATCTGTGGGCCCTCAAAACAAAGCGTTGAATATTTGATTGGCGGTTTCAATATTCATCTACTGCCATGTGGATACAGTGGATTTATATTCTATACATTGCCAACATTTTATCTTTTTAAACTCGATTCTGTCATTTTTCCGCACTAGTCACAGCAGTGTGTTAGAGGTTGAGACCAGCTGGGGTCCATTTTTAGGGATCAAACAGTAATAAGCCAGTGAGCCAAGAAAAAGCCTCTCTGCTTTTGATTGCTACATTATTTGACATATTTGTGTCGGCCTCACATAAAATCAGCTTTTACTTTCTGTGGCAGACTGTCTGTATATTTGCGTGTAGCATTAAAGTCCTGATTAAATCTGCCTCAAGTGTAGTTCATGAATGATTCAACAAAAAAATTCAATCTTATTTTCCCCCACGACCATCAAATGATGAATACGTATTAGCTGAATCTCTTGTGGAAGTCCAATCACGGTCCAACAACAGTAAACAAACCCCGAACAGCATTTGTTCTTTCATGGAACTCAAGGACAGAAGAGACCAAGACAATGTAACATCAGTTTAATTAAATCACACCGTATCACCATAATGTGAAGGTTAAGTTGGGAGGCGAACAATCGAGAACAATCATCATTTAGCAGAGAGAGTAAGTTATTCATTCATCTGTGCAAGACATTTTAAATATTACTGTCCCTCTCTATGCTCTCCGTTAAATTAAGAGCACAATCCTCAACCAATCTTTGATTGCATGAATGACCCCGACTTCATCACGTGGCCTTTGAATATTCAACCAGGTCATTTTCAAAGCTGACACCAGTTGACCCCGGGAGCCGCGGCTCAGCTGGAGAAGGTCGGCTTGCGGGCGATTCTGACCACGTTGTACGTGTTCAGTCCCGGCGTGTCGAAGCCGGGGGACAAACCGCGCTTGTCGAACGCGTAGAAATTAAACAACTGGCCATCTTGCGCCTCCAGGGACACCGAGGCCGTCCCCACGCGTAAAACACACGGGTACTCTTTTTCAAAAACCACTCGGAACACCCGGTCAACCAGGTAGTTGAGTTTAATTGTCCTGTACTTCTCCGGTATAAGCTCCTCAATCTGAGGCCCAAACTGTTGCATGATCAGAACCCCGTCGGACCCGACTTTTATCTCGTAGAAGGTGATGTTGCTGTAGGTGAAAAAGCCAATGTAAGGTTCCGGGTTGGGTGGAGGGAAGAGGACCTTGTTGCCCTCCCGGAAGGCTTTTTCAATCGCTGGTATGATGTGGTTGTAGGCCTTGGCGACCACGTCCTGGCCCTGGGGCCGGCTGCCGGCCATGAGCACCACGAGGCCCAGCTTCATCCTGGGAACGAGGGAGAAGGTGGCGGAGTAGCCGTCCAGGTCGCCGTCCTTCCGCACCATCTCGTAGCCCATGAGCTCGTTCACCTCCCACGGCGTCCCCGTGCGGTTGGCGAAGTAGTCCTTGTCGCACCTGAAGAGCGGGGTCAGCATGATCTTCAACGAGTCCGGGTCCAGCATCTTGCGGTGGTAGGCGCCCAGCAGCACCATGGCGAGCTTGGCCAGGTCCGCCGCCGTGGAGAACATCTGACCCGAAGGCCGGTACCAGCCCAGGTCGTAGAGCGGGGCCGGCTTCCCGTTGGAGTACACGCCGACGGCCACCTGGCCCTGGAGCCCCGGCGTGACGTCGAAGCCGGTGTCCTCCATGCCCAGCCGGTCCAGGATGTTGTCTGCGATCCACCGCTGGTAGTCGACGGCGGCCACCCGCTCGGCCATCACGTGGGCCAGCAGCGAGAAGGCCAGGTTGCTGTAGTGACATCTGAGAAGAAAAAGGAAATTCCATTAAAGGGCATCGCAATCAGCAGCGGTACTTTTTGCCCGAGTTAAATCCTGCGTCCGAAAACTCAAAAATCTCACTTTGTACCGGGGTCTGCGACCAGGACGTCGTCTTGCAGCAGATTGATTGCCGTTTGTGTTTTTCCTTTCCAGAGCAGGCTCGTAGCGCGGAGCCTCCTGGGCAGGCCTAAAGGCATGAAACAAAAGCCAGGTAAGCAAATACAACGTTGCATTTGTTATCAACACGTTGTTCTTCTATCCCGCTCAATGAAACATGTTTCAATGCTTTAACTCAGCCAGGTGATTATTTGTTCTCTGAATGCGGTTCGTGGGACGTTTGCAGTTTGTCTTGTCCCGGCGTTTCTCTCATTTTTTCTTTTGAATCCATCACACAGAGAGTAGAATAGATTTATGTTTGCCAACGCAAAATGACTGTAGAAGGGTCGGCGGTGACAATATGAGGAGAAACTGAATGCAGTCTTACAAGATTTATTTTCTCTGTAGTTGTGTATATTCTTCACCGGCACACCTTGGTGGTGTAATATGAAATGAGGAAAAAAATAGTAAGTAACAATGACCTATTTATAACCACCTATCTTACTCGCCACGGCAGTGTTCTAATTACTGATTTGTGAGAAATGTTTCTTTAATATTTAGCTTTGCAAGAATCTTTAATCTTGACAAAAAAGAAGAATTTGCCAGCTGAACCTTGCCATTCAAAACATCCAAATAATAATATTTAAGTGTTTCAACAGGTTTGCTCCCGTAAGTTCATACCAGCATCAAGAATTCCTTTTTAGACAAAACTAACTCTAGGCGCCTGTGTCTCGGAGGAGGTTTGAGGGCCTTGAAGTTGCTGTTTGCACCTGAGAGCTGGCTGGCCATCCTGCGCAGCGTGACGGAGGACGAGCGGACCTGCACCTCGCCGCTGTCCAGGAATATCAGGCCATCCGTCACGTACTTCAGCTCCGAGTCCCGGGTCTTCCCCAGAGGGTTTTTAATGGTGAAGTTCTCCAGATATTTCTCCAGAGGGTCGTCCAGGGAGCCAATCTTTCCATCCTCCCAAAGTTTGTACAGCATCAAGGTCGGGAAGATTTTTGAAAGGCTTGCAATTCTGAAGGAATGATAGCGGAGCAGTGTGATTTTTTTTTTTTTGAGTGTTTTTAAAAATGAATCAGACTGTACAGAAGTCTATTGGTCCTAAAAGCTGGCTTTTAGGGGTTTTTCAATACGTCAAGATGTTGTCATGGTGACACTGTGCACCCTCTTACAGTACCGGTCAAAAGTTTGGACACACATGTACTGTTCAGTCAATGATGGGTAAAAATAAATGTTACACCAAAACAACCTATAAAGAGTCTAATACGTTTTATTAATACACTTACTAAGTAGAAAACAAGTATTTTTAATTGGGTAGATATTTTTAAATATCTTAAATGTCAAAAGGCAAGTTCATTTCTGTCTATGGCCCAATTTCCTTTCTTCATCTGCATGCTGCAGGAAAATACATTTAGTTGTATTAAACGGAGGGTCGGAGCGCTCGCAGAACATCCGAAGGCACTTAAGTACCACTCAGCGAGTGGACACGGTGGTTAATCTCCTGCTGCTCAGACGGACATTCGCACAATCTCAGATAATAACCCCCCTTTTACCACCTCGCCGCGGTTTTCATGGCAATGAGTTTGAAGAATTTTTTAATAAAAGCCGGAGTCGCAGCCTCTCGGGTTTATGTCCTAGAAGTCGGTGCGTCTCGGCCTCTGCTGCGTCGAATTAGGCCAATCCGTTTTTTAGCAAAGCCTTTATGGGAATGCGACATTAAGTGTCAGTGTTTCATAGTGTGACACCCGACTAGTGTCACACCCGCAGCTGGGCCGTCTGTTAATCCCTGCATTGCTTTGAAAGTGGATTCTCTTTCATTTTCTGTGCACAGCTTATCCACTTTTATGTCTCTTGATTGCGGCAGAATTGTGATAACCAACAGGAACCAACAGGAACTGGGATCCTCATCGCTACGTTTAAAAAAAACTCAGGAGAAGAAAAAAAGAATAACTGTCAGTTTCATGTCTGCGAAACTGTTAAAACTATAGATATTTCTAGAATTGGGATTACGCCACACCGTCTCTTTACCTTATCAGAGAGCTAAAGTGAATACGGATTTTGTTCCCACAGTATGAGGGACAGACTGGTTCCAGTCACCCTGCAACATTCATTCACTCATCCGTTGAACGGGTAAAAAATCACCCCTAAAAGCTGCAGGCATGTCCCTGTTAAAGCTTGCTGTTCAATCTGTGTGATCTTGGCAGCTTTTTTCCCTTGGTGGTGGGGGGAGAGGGGGGGGGGGGGTTATTATGTCGCTTTCGCTTCCCGCGCTGCAGCACACTAGTGGTCACTTTATCCTGTTTAAGAGTCACTGACGAGACCTGATGTACATCATGCTGCAACATCCAGCAGCCAGCAGCCTCCATGCAGATGCATGTCCTGCTCTTCTGTGGCCATTACAATGAATGAAACTCATGTAGTGATGCTCATCCCTTAATGAAAATCCACCGCCTCCTACACGGCACAAATAAAATGTTTCAGACTCCATCAACACTGTTAAAAACGCCTTTAAAGATACACAGGAGGGTGTAAATTTAGGGTTTTAGTGACTTTTAAATTAGTTTACAGTGAACCCATGAAAAAACAATGTAAAAGCTGTAAATATAACCGGCTGACTTTTGACAATCTTTTTTTCCAAAAGCCCCGTATTTGTTTAACTTTCAACATCATTTTGTTGTTTTGTATTAGATTCTTAAATACGATCGTCACTATAATTATTAATGTTAGCACTAACAAAATGAGTCATTCTAACTATGATGATCCTCTTGCCTTTTGATGATATCATTTTTTTTGGGGGGGGGGGGGGTTCATCACTCACCGGTAAATCGTGTACTCGTTCGGGGGTCCCGACAGGGGGTCGCTGCCGTTCCTCTTTCCAAAGTTGCCGGTCCACAAAACCGTGTCGTTGAGGATGACGATGGCCGACAGCGCGGGGAGGCTGATGGGATTGACGCTCTGCCGAAGCACAAAGTCCACCTGTAGGCGGGCGGGGAAAAAAAAATGGATGGAATTTTGTGACGAAGACAGGCCCGGTGCGCCGCTCTCGTCGAGCTAAGCTAAGCTAATCTAAGCTAATCCAAGCTAAGCTAAGTTAAGATAAGCGAGTGTTGCAACGCGTTTAGAATGCATTTACATTCCGTCCAACAGTCGTGGCGTTTACGTCACGTCTCACGGGGGTTATTGGCCGTTCCATCGAGTCTCCGGTCTGCTCAGACGATTTCATTTAGATAACTTTTTCAAATTAGAGAAGAGCTGATTCCAAATTGGCTTTATCTTTTAATGGGACACGACCCGAATGAGAATATCAAACTGCATGGGCACAATGCCTGAAATTAGCTTCACCTCGACCAACTACAACAACAAAATGCTCCTTATTAAGGATTAACAATCCCATCAACATTGTGAATCAGTCACGTGACAGATCTTTCTACAAAAGTACTTAATGCTTAAAGTAAATTTCATTCAGATAATCCTTCTATGTATTTGACTTAGTGGGATTTTAAATGCATGATCTGATGTTGTGATATTTCTGTTTTCACGTATCTGCATGGCTTCATGCATGGGACATGAAGCCATGCGTCGGCTGTTTGATGCTATGACGTCGGAGCCTGCATGTATTGAATTACACAATAAATGCTCTTCAATCATTTTTATATTTGCTTTGACGCAGGTGTCCTATCGAATAGAGTGGGAGCCTGGAATGTAAATTATATGTGTATATAATTACGAGGAGAAATACGTATTTATTTCATTACAAGCAACTGGAACCCGCGGTTAAACCCTTGGTTCTGAGGCGTCGTTGTGAGTACACGTGGACGATAAACTGCTGCCGGCTCCCTGCTTTTCATCCACTGCTTCCTTAATCTCCTTCTGTCAACTGCAATGGCCTTTGGTGTGAAGGATTACCGCGGCCGGCCTGCACATTTCCTGCGTCTCGAGTGGCCCGTGAGAGAAATGCTGTTTTTAAAGGCCGTTAGAAGTCGACTTTTGAGAAGTTTAAAATCAAATATGAACCCCTTGTATTACACATGACGATGCACAAGCTGCCACGCGTTTAGAACGCGCTTAGAATGGTAACATGACCGTCCGACCCGGACCTCTCAATGACCTCTCACCTTCTCCAGGGCCTCTTTCAGACCGGGGATGGGATGCTCCAGTGGCAGCGGCTCGGGGTGGCGAGGACACATCATCTCTGAGTTGGCATTTCGACGCATCCCTTCATCTGGTGGAAAGAGAATAAAAGAGCAAAAGGAATCGCATGGGGACAGGATATTGAAATTCCCACTTGATATTTGATAGAATAATGTATTGGTGGCACAAAGGCCAGTGTTATGCAGAATAATTGTCAGGGTTGGGGGGCTTCATTAATTCTCTCTGCTTCCTGATGAACCCCCGTGGGTCTGACAGGATTAGATTTAGAAGATACAATGGACACTGTGAATGAACAACAGGGCGGATCAACAGGTTTCCTTTTGGCTTCAGAGCATCATTTGTATTCCAGAGAACAGCTGTACTTGTACATTGGAAAACATCAATGGAGCTGTGCATTTTCCATTGATTCCAAATAATATCACCTCACGTTACTCTACTTTACATCCAAATAAACACAAATAATCGGCAGAATAAAAATAGTAAGTCATTTTAAAAACAGTTCCAGTTGCAATCTGGCAGTGTTGTGCCAAAATAATTTGCTTTTAAATACAATTTTTGACTGACTCTGGTAAAGTCCATCCACAGACGAGGACCATTTGCAGCAGTAAAGCAAGAATTTTCCTGCCTCCTGGGCTTTGTGCCCAATGAAAACAAAGGACTATCTGTTCTGTACTGTCCATTTTCCAAAAGCTTCTAAAATCAATGACATCAGTCATTGGATGTTACATGTAAGAAAAATAAGAATAACTGCGTCCTGAAGATAAAATATACCTTTATTTTAAAAGAAAAGCTCAACAATTGTTGTTACCTACAGCCATTAAGCTCACCTGGCAAAAGCTTGGGCAGCTGATATTGCCAGAAGAAGCATCCGGTCATAACCAGTGACAAAACGAGGAAGAACACCAGACCCAGCTGGGTCCATTTCACCTTCATCTTGTTGGGTTTGGTGAGTCCTTCGAATGTGACGGCAGCGGGAGCGGCCTCAGAAGGAGTGGGCTTGAACACAAGAACACACAGCGGGGTTAGACCAAAGCGTCTCCTCCGTGCTTTCTATAAACCAGCAATGAATGAATCCGAACCTCCTCGTTGCCCCCCCCCCCCCCCCCCCCTCTGTTGCACTGGTCGTCACTCCCCACCTGAGCGAAGATTACCAGCGACGCAGAGGATCGTCTTATCGCGCGCTGAAACGTTTATTCCTCAAACTGTAATCGACCCCCGCGGCCCGGAGGCGTCCCGCCGAGGCTTTTCGCTCCCATCTCTGGTCCATCGCCGTGTCCCCCGTGATCCTCGGGCCATTGGCGATCTCCTCCCTCACAATTCAATTTCCCCCCCCCTGCAGCCTGCGGGCCGTTGACATCATAATCCCCCCCGGATTTACTCCAGCAGAGCGCGAGGGGGAAGTCGTAATCCCTAATCCAAGTGAATCAATTCACTTCAGTCCAGGCCTCGCCTCGTGGCGCGTCCTGCCCCCCCTTCGTCAAGCCGCGAGGCCCCCACGACAAAGATGGCGGGAAACGCAGGCAGCACGAGGCGCAAGTGGGGGGTCCGTGCCTTTTAGCCGGAGCCTGAGCCGGGGAATTAGTGGAGTGGAGATGGACCGGCAGGTTTGGGGCGTTGAGGGTATTTCGGATGAGACGCACTGATGTAAACAACTTGTTTACAACAGACTGCACACAAACAGTCCAACGGGGTCGAATGGTGTTGGCGTGTTCGAGTGCAGGGGGGAGGGGGGTGGGGTGGGGGGGGGGGGGTTATAATGTGTTTAATTGAGTTCCCCCCCCATAGCTGAAACTAATATACTTTTCTGCCCCCAAGGTCAAAAAAAGCACCTGAAATAATAAAGCAGGTGGGTAACTTTTGTATATTCCTTGAGGACATGTAACCGGGTAAAAGCACCCATATAAAGATGATTCTGATTCTGAAGATTTTAACGGTCTATCCAAAGCTCAGAAATACATTCTGATGATTATAGCTATCATGATGCGATGTGGGAAAATTAAGTGTGAAAGCCAGCCGCGGATTATCATGGTTGCGTAATCTGTGATGGATGGAGAGCACAACAGCTGGCCCCCGTCAGGACACACACACAGCAGTTTAACGTGTTCTTCCTGCACATCCTCCCAGTGAGAGTTGCTGGTTGCAGGTGTGTGTGTTTGTGGGCATGGGTTGTGTGTGTGTGTGTGTGTGTGAGGTGGTTTACCTGGGCTTGAACCCCGTCCACCGGGACCTCTCTCGGGACTTTACTCCCCGCCTTTCCCATGCTTTTGCTGCAAAAAAAAAAGACGAAAACCAAATCGAGCAAACCAAATATCTTCTGCACAACTCTTTGCTTCCTTTTAAAAGGTTAGTGTTAAGACGGCAGGTTGGTTTTCATAGAAACGTGTCCTTCGTGCATCTGGGGACTCTCTGAAATGAAGTGGGAGCAACAGGAGGCCGATGCCTCGTCCTCCACGACTTTGATTCGTGAAAAGAGGTTTCTGACGTCTCGTCAAGGCGTGAAGGCTTCGCTCAAAAGGCCACAGCGAGGGAAAGTGTTTCGTGTAACGCGTGGCTGTTCTTCCCTTTTACTCTTTGATTGCACCATAAAAACAAGGTTCTTTCCTCCGACTTCAATTTTGTATGGTGGCAAATGATGTATTTTTTTCATGCAGAATGGCCAGTAACAGTAAACATGATTTAACATGTATGTCATGTTACCGCTCAGATGTTCAGGGTGTTTTAAATGGTCGATAACCTTAATGTTGATAGAACAAACTATCGCCTCTAAGGATTGAAGCACCTTGGAGAAATAGAGCAACACAAGTGTCTTTTAGTCTTTTGTTCAACCAGCAGCGAATCCTCAAGGTCGGATTCATATTCCCTTCAAGCAGAAGCCACTTTTCATCTGATGAATTTCCAGCTTCATTCGATGAATGAGCCGCGGAGAAAAGGCGCCAAAAAACTGACACCGCGTCTCACGAAGGACGTTTTCCCCGGCTGAAAGGATTTTTCTGATGTTCACACTTGAGAAACAAAATGAGCCGAGTCAGTGACAGCGATGGAGACGTCGGCCATAACTAGGAGTGGCACAGAGGACGATACTGGATCACTGGAACCAGCGAAAGACACACCAATCAGATTTTGGCTTTATGGAAGGTAACGCGTCAAAAGACTCAACTGGTCTTAAAGTCTCAGAAGGTCTAAAAATCATCACATTTGATAACCTCTGGTGATGGTTTCAGGGATCTGTCTGAAAAGGAAACAATTTACCTGGACAGGTATATATATATATATATATATATATATATATATATATATATATATATATATATATATATACTTCTCTCGTTTATATCATCGATCTTAAAAACCCTTGAATAACGTCACAAAAACATACAAATAACAACTACAAATAATATTATTTTACACTGTTAATCAGCAAACAAATCTCGCTGTCTGGTCTTCATTTTTGATCCTTAAATCCTTAAAAAAGCGGAAATTCATCATTAATCTCAGTCAAAACACTGCCTTGTTATTATGACTAATATATTAAACTGATAATTCTAATGCATTGCGCATTTTCAGCGGCCCCTTTTTTGCCAACTGTTTTAATTATAAAAAGCTCTAAAACAACACTTTGTTTGCTCTTCTGTGTTCTTGAGCTACTTTCTTTTTTTTCCCAGAATCACCATCATTCAAATTCAACTTCATCAAATAGATTTAAAATCTCCTCCAGCAAGTGATTCTATTCAGGAGCTGATCTATTTAATTGAGGCAATGCAAACCATATATTGAGTCTGTGCACGCTGCAAAGACTGTGTGTGTGTGTGTGTGTGTGTGTGTGTGTGTGATCCTGAAATGAATACCTCGTCTAAACATAGGAGTTTACCAGAGTGCACCTTCACTGCTACGTTTTCCCTGGGTTCAATTACACAGTTAAAACTGAATTATTATTATCTGCAAAGTGAGTTCATCTCATAAGAGGTATGTGATGGCACCATGACAAAGCTTGTGCTGACTGATTCAAAGAAATACATGTCACTCAATTAAAAGTATTCCGTAAACCTGTTATTCAACGACTCCCTCGTGCACGAGGTAGTGATGTTTAAGAAAAAAACAACCGTCCTTCTTTCCGACCAGGTAGAGAATGAAAAGACTTCATTTGTCTCTCTGTAAACGTGCGATCGCTGCACTCGAGGCGATAGAAGCCCAATAATCTGCTGAAATAAACACAAAAAGCAAACTGCTGACACAGCTCTCCTGTATTAACATGGTGCATTCATTCAGTCTATAAGAAAAACAGAACGTTTGGGAACGCAGTGATCAGGGCTGAGGAACAACGCGTTACGTAAGCCGCCATGAAACCAAGCGCCTCTCTCCAAGGCCGCGTGGGGGGGGGGGGGCGTGCTGGATTCCTTCCCTCTTCGCACACTCACCTCCGCTTCCGGATCCAGTGGCAGCTCCTCTTCCGTCCGAACGGCGAGGACACAAAGCGCTCCGGGCCGCGTTGCGTCTGAGTTTTCGGGGGCGAGCTGGGAGGAGGATCCCGACAGATGTTGGTATCATGCTTGTGTTAAATCCTGCTTGTGTGTGCGCGGCCCGGCGCTCTGGATTAAGCGTCGCAGCCAATGGACACATCTGGCACAGAAAGGAGTGCTCTCTCTCAGTGTGTGTGTGTACGTGTACATGCGTGTGTGTGTGTGTGTGTGTGTGTGTGCTTGTATTTTTTATGGCCTGAGTTTTAGGACGTCACACAAAAAGCCAACTGTTGCTGAAATGAGGTTGTTGTTGTCGTTGTTTTTTTGTATTTCTATAGAACATCCTCTAACAAAAGCGGCAACGACAAGCCGTCGGGCCGTGATGGTTCCTCTTTCACCTGAGAGCAGTGCTGATTGGTGCTTTAAAAGAACGAAAAGTGACATCGCACTTCCTGGACAATGGGGCGTGAATACAGACAACGCATTGGTGGACACACAAATCAAACTCACAACGTGTCATTAGATCGAAACGACGGCTCTGCGTGTTATTTCAAGCTCAAACAAGAGGTTTAAACTCAACTTTAACCATGTGGTTTTCGCTGCCTGGATGTCACAGAAGGACCAAGTAACTCGGGCGCACACGTTGTCGTTATGCACGTTGTGTGCGCTTAATGGCGTGCGTGTATTTGATCACTGGGGCCTTTTCATAAAGTCGCCTTTTGGGATTTCTCCACTGCTCGCCGTGCTTCTGAGAAGCACATTTGTCGGAGTTGGTTTTCTTGGAAAACGCCGCACAACAATCAAAAGAAGCTGAATGAAAAAGGCGCTTGAACCAGACCTCTCCCTCCCTCTCTCTCTCTCCCTCCCTCCCTCTCTCTCTCTCTCTCCTGAGAGAGCCTGACCTAGTTAACTGCAATGTTCTCGTTCCGTGGAGAACAGGAACATGGGAAAACATGCGGCGGTCGCTCACAAGCATTTAGGCAGAAAGCGATGCACACAGATAAGAGCCCGGGCGGCTTGATCGTCCGTGACGACGGTGGATGGCTCGAAGGAGGAGGAGAACCTCTTTGGACCTGTACAATTTAGAAAATGATCAAAAGGCCTCATGACGAGGGACAGAACGTGAATGAAAGCGCAGGCGGCTGATTTCAAGACCGAATGGCTCGTTGCTTGGGTGGAAAGTCACATCAACGTCTCGACTCCTTGTGGAATCTTTTTGAGCAAAGACAAACAGACAGTGGGTATTTTTTTTTTTTTTACATTTTGTGCAACTTACACAATGAGTGCAAACGTGCTGGTTTAAGTAAGTCAGTTCCTGACAAATATCTTTAGAGGCCTAAAACGCTGCAGTCTCCACCACTCTGAGTATCTCAATGTACGTCATGCTCATTATTCCAAAACCTGATGTACATAATGTACGATGTAGATAATGCACCGGCAAGCTGGACCATTTATACACTTTATAATAAATCTAGTGGTTAGGTTGGTGTACCAATTCATTTTTTTACAAAACTATTGGTTGATGACATTTCATCTCTCATTTTTTCCTTTGTGACTGTCACTGAATGTGTTGGGCTTTATTAACAATAGCGCTGCTTTCACTGTTTGACTTTTTTGGGGGGTTCAGTGAGATCACCCAATGGCCACTACCTTTTGACCTTTGACCCTCGCTGGGATTGTCTGAGCTCACTGCTTAGCTTCACGCAGAGGAGGCTTGAAGAGCATCGGGAGCTTTGGCGCCTCTAAGGCACATGGATGTTACACCGGCCTCTAGTGGACAATGTGAAAACTACAGCTTTATATGAGAGGAAATGTGAATTTAAGTCTTATCTTCCTCCTGCCGGGTGGTCCAGTTGTGATCACAACATGTCTGTTGGTCTAAAAGGTTTGAGAAGATGACTTAGGGCAGGAAGCTTAACTTATTCTGAACTTGTAGTAACCTTTGATGCACAAATGTCAGAACGGAGAAGATGACTCATTAGAAAAAGCTAATTGATTGATTTGTTTGTTTTTTTCTGCATGCAAATCGATTCCTTGAGTCAATCAATCAATACACAGTCTATGCCATCAGGATACGTTTCATAAAGTTAACCAAGTCTAATTTTGATTCTAGCCTTCAACTGGTAAAAGCAAGCAGAGTAAAAAAAGGTTATTGTTATTTCCACTGTCGAATCATACCGTGTTTAAAGTTCAGCCCTTTGTGAACACTTTCCGTAAATCCTCATCACCGCAGACTTTACAGGAGGTAATTACCCACAATGCATAGAAATATGACGTTTGAGAAGTAAAAAAAACGTAAGCGAAAATGACGGCACATGTGTGGTGAGCCTGGAATATTACATCTACTCAGAAACATTAGGGATTATAGATGGAGCATGAAAACAAATCAGAGCAATGGAAGATGAAATTGTTTTACACAGATTTATTCAAAGATTTCATTTAGTCATTGAAGCAGATTAGTCTCAAAACAATCATCATCCTGAGCCTTCAAGACATTCAAATCCGGGAGTAGAAAGCATATAGATTTATTATTTCTTCTCGCTCACTCAACCATGACGTCATTAAATACAATACAAGGGCATAGTGGAGTAAAATATGTCCCCTTTGTGATGTAATCCACATAAAATTATTAAAATGTGTTTTTTTAGGCAATCAGGCTGCAACGCAACCAATAAACGTACATCTCGTTTGAAGCTGCTGCTGAGTTATTTATTTATTTAAAACGTTTAAAAAAAATAGATTTATTTCTGAGCTCTTTGCGTGTTGAAATTATTAATATGGGTACCTTTGAGCCATTTGCTCCCATTGAGAAATATGCTTTATACAGTAATGTACAGTGTAATAGTTTATAGTTTAAAAGTATGCTTCTAGCTCAATGAGGCCGAGGTCATCATCAGATCATTGTGTCAAACCAGATGAACCGCAGATAGATGAGTGACATGTTCTGACAGAATCCTGTTAATGAAGCAAGAACCTCATTAAAAAGTCACACAAGAGTGTCACATCGCTGAAAACTTGATGAAGAGGCCCCCCCTCCAAAAGTTGTTGGAAGACAATTTGTTCATTGTAGAAAATGTTAAAAATGTAAACTGAAATGCTTGACCTTAGCTGTTGAGGTCTCAGGGTTCTAGTGTCATTAGTTCCTATGAGAGGACTGCGTTGAGAACGTCTCGCTATGTGGTGACATGAGTTCTCCACTAGATGGAGACGGCGCTCCACTTCCTCACAAACCACAACAGGGGAGCCTCGGATCTCCTGTGAGGAGTTTCAAGTGGTTCAATACCTGCCCGGCTTTTTGGCAAATGCAAAAGCGAATGATTGAATACCACGTGACAGAAAGCATGGGGTGGGGGGGGGGGGGCATTACTGTGAGACCACGTACCGTCTACCGTGGAGGGAAACCTTATAAAGGGAATTGCACTTGTGGCTTGTGTTTTTTTTGTTGTTTTGTTGTCGCGTGCCAAGTCTTTGCAGTCTTTCCAACCCACAAGACTTTCCATCTCTGGTGCAAAATTGCAATCAAGTCAGGTCCTGGGGGCCCGGGGGCCGGGGTGGTGGTGGGAGGGGGGGGGGGGGGGGGGGAGGGCAACTGGGCCTGTGATGTACTGGCAACAAACTGCTGTGCTGCCTGCCAGCGTGTCAGGAGAAAAGTGGGAAATTAACCGGTGCCAATTGCCAGAACGATCACGTGACTGAAGCACATGGCGTGAGGGGTCGGGGGAGGGAGGGGGGGGGGGGCATAAAAAACATTCCAGCAAATTCACAACATGCAACACTCAGTTACTGCATCACACAGCAAGCCTTTTTTTCCTGGACTAAGTATGTAACTTCTGCACTTCAAGTGCAGCCAACCAGCCTCGAAGGTTAAATAGTGACTCTGACCAGGTGAGTTCCATCGCCATGGCGACCAATTGTGCCACAGGAGACAAAATCAACAGTACGACGATGAATCCATTGATGATTGTGTAACATGACTAACGAGATGTTTTCTTTCCTTTAAAGCTACAGACTAGTGGGGGTCTTCTTCTCCTTCCTTTTTCTTTTAAAGCCTGATGCTGATTGGACTTTCTGGCTCACATGAAATGTAACGTCATGCTCTCTGCCCTGAAACAGAGCTCCCGCGGATGGACCACGCCATCTCGCCCCATGAGAAACACATTGCGCTCTAATGTCCTCCTGTCGATTGGGGAAGCACAATGGACTGCTTGTTGCCTGGCAGGGTGTCCAACAACTGCTGAAAATTCAATTTAAAATATGAAGTAAAATGTTCACCTGGTGTAACTTAAATCGCTGCCTGTGCCAGGAGAAAAATGTGGTTGCTTTTAAGGACGTGTCTTTGGTGGAGTGACACTTCTCTCTACAAACCTTTTAATTGTCCGGTAGGGGGCCGCCTACGTGTCACGTAGTAACGCTTGTCAGGAATTAAAGTAGAAGTGCACACCTAGCGGTGTAGCAATGTGTAGTGTAGAATGGTAGTTTGTGTGATGTTAGATAGTAGATATTACATTTGTATGTTAGATGAAGTGAATGCATTATAGTCAATAACAATTCATAGTCATGTAAATCATATCAATACTGTACACATTAACATCCTGTCATGATGTGATGTTTAAACCTGGGGAATGAAGCTAATTGCTTCCCCAAAAGAGGGTTTTTGTTGGGAGAATTCTTTATTTCGCGAAATATATTACTATACACATTGTATTTCACTTTGTAATTGTAGACCTTATTCTTTGTTTAGAACTAGTTGACTCTTTTATTCACCGTTTCCGGCCGGGACGAGAACAAAGGCATGGTGATCTCCTTTGGGCCTTTCCAGAACCCAACACGCTTTACCAACAATGGCTCCGTCTTAAGACCCTCAGAATCCACTCGACGTCAGACCCTCAGACCAAGCACCCGGTTTCCAGAGGCCCGAGACTTTCCCCCACCCCCCCGTCCCCCATCCTCCCCAAGTCCCACGTCACGGCGTCCGGCATGAATAAGCAGCCATCACCTTTGTTCTGCTTCCGATTGTGCGAGTCCTCCTCTCTCATTGGGTTTTTTTTCCCGTCGTGACCTCTGACCTGTTTCCACTCCGGAGCACAGAGGAGGGCATCTGGACGCGCAGCGTTCCCACTAAGAGCGACTCAAACATCTATGTAGGTCAGCAAAGTGCCCTCAGTGTCACTTGTGCAAACCATGAACAGATTGAGAATGTGTGCGTTTGTGTGTGTGTGTGTGTGTGTGTGTGTGTGTGTGTGTGGTTTATTTTAAGAGTGGAAAAATCTACCTGGAGGGTCAATGTGCATTTCACGGGATGTCACTGCATGGGGGGGGGGGAAATACTGTCAGGTGCCAGTTCATACTTAATGCATGTTTACATAGGGTTTGTATAGTTTCATTAGGGGGACACATTGTGATCATTTCCAGCTTCATACGTGTGTTTTTTTCTTACTTGAACATGTTTCAACACTTTTTTACAATAGTGGTCATTTTAAAGCACTTTTACTTTACGTTTAGATATTACATGTTTTACATTTCAACCAGAAATAAATATCTGTGTCTCCTTCAGAGCCTTCACATTCTCCAGGTAGTGTACAACCTTCATTTTTGATCATTTATCCTTTCACAGAGAAGACATTTTAAGTTAAAATGTGTTAAATGTTCCAGATTCTGAGCGTCTATTCCTTCACCTTTTTAAAATATTCTAGTGAGCAGCTTTCATCAATACTCTGTGTTTTTATATGACCAAATAATTGTTTATAAAAAATATATAGAATTTAAAAAAAAATTAAATGTTTCAAATAATTTATTTAAAAGAAAAATTAAACAGTGTTTACAACGATCAAGTCACCAATCAATTTAAATCTGGAAACTAATGCATCATATTTATTTAAATAGTGAAATCACTCTGAATATGATTCTTTCAGCTCATTATATACTAATTAAAACAGTTTATATTTCTTCTAATTAATCCCCCCTAAATGTAACACACTCTTTTTTTACTTATCCCGTCACTTCTCTTGTGACCCCTCTGATTTATTTTGTGACCCATGTGGGGGTCCCGACCCTCAAACTGGGACCCACAGATCTCCGCTGCACCAGCTGTTTAGTTTAAAAGATTCAGACTGGAAAAGTTTTCAGGAGGAAGAGCAAACGCTGTGTGGAGCTGCAGACTCCTTAAAATCCTTTCAAATCCCTCACGTGGACTTGATGCAGAATTCGTCCCAATGACCCCCCAGTGACCCCCGATGTCACCCTGCGGCCTCGCGCGCACTTCTCACACTCGATTGGGACTCCCACAGCTTCGTTGTTCTCTCCCATCGACCCGACAGCGGACGCCCCCTCGTGGCTCCGCCCCCCTCGTCGGTGTCGGCTTCATGCAGTTTGACACACATTCATCAGGCAGCGGATCCCGGAGGGGGGGGGGGGGGGCATCGATGCCTCCTCCATGCTTCAGCTAACATCGCAGAGTGTAGGGGTCCAAACTACATGACCCCCGCGTGACTCTCCCTATCCAGCCGCCGCGGGGGGGGCTTATGGTGATGCTCGAGGCCGTGGAGACACGAGCTCTTCGCCGCACGATGATGCGAATTTCTTTTCTTCAAATGACTTAATTTTAGGTGAAAGATTTCAATTACTAAGTCTATCCTTTGAAGTGGCATTCATTGTCTCCCTTATGCATTTAAACTTAAGATAAGTATACAGCTTTAAAAGCACCCGATACGAGAAATCTAAAACCCACGCATAACTATACTGTGAAATATTCTCACCACACGCTTGAATATGAACCCATAAACAACTGGGTCACCGAGCATCAGGAGACATGAGGACATGAGACATGAGACATGAGGACATGAGGACGTGAGACATGAGGACGTGCTGCAGATCCTCTCACACTCTCCTCACCTCCCGTCTCCTGCGTCACACCTGAGGCTGCTGGTCCTCGCACCGAGCCATGGAGGTCCCCGGGGGGGCTTGTCGAGGAATGGCAGCGCGTTGACAGCGATCGATTTGAGGGGGGGGCAGCAGGCGACTTCATACGCGGGAGAGTCCGCAACTGAGGAGCCACTTCTGGCTCTGAAGTGGGAAATCCCATCGTAGCATCTGCTATTGTAGCATAGAAGGTCTTAAACAATCAAACCAACACTCTCACGGGTTTTTACAGTATTTTAATAGCAATTATTGTTATACAGAGAAAGATAAATATATATATATATGAATCCAACAGCATGCAGCACTTTGTTGAATATTAAATAGATATGGAATTCTACGTAATAATCTTCCTGACATCACAGCTTCACCTCGTGTTCCACACAGCTGGAAAAACGTCCCGTTGGATCACAGACATCTCCGCTCTCATGTCTGAAGCCGAGCGCCTCCCTCTCAATGATGCATGGACTCGACTGCGTGTGTTTTTGCGGCCTGGCGCAAACATCCCGAAACCTTTAAAGCCAGTCCAAAGCCCTCGGTGAATTCCTCACCCTCCCTTTCTGCTTTCATGTCATCGTTTCAGGTTTGTGGTCACTCGTCGATCTGCGATGACTTGACCTTCCCGGCTTACGCTCGGGGCGGCGTGTGACCTGCTTCTCGTGTGACTGAAGGTGCCGATGTGTCCTGCCCGCAGCGCGATGGGCTTTTTAAAAGGTGGTGAAATCGTGCAACGTGGAAAGAAGTGCGGTGCTACTCATGGGTCCACCCTCCCGCCTCTCTCCCTTCCTTCTCTCCCCCCACCCCAGATCGCTGTCTGTGGCCGGGGCCCGCATCCTGAAATGTTCCAGATATTAAATTACTCATGAAATATTTGCTTGGCCTCCAGGGTCGGCTGCAGCTTGCTCCGAAAACCTCTACTTAGCCCCGGAGACGTCTCGGAGTGCAGGCCTGTGTCACCTCTGCGAGGGAGGTCAATCTTTCCAATTTAGAAAGCGGGGCATTAGAGGCCATTTCAGATTGCATTAGCCTCGCAGTTCGGCTCTTGTCACCTTTTTCCCTCCTTTTTTCCCCGGCGTACCTCCCTCCCTGAGAGGTTGAACATTGCATGATTCAGTAAGGTGGAGAGGTCTGATCACTCACGCTGCACTTGACTCTACCAGAAAGGCCCACCGAGCTCGTTGAACCTCGAAGACATTTTTTAAAGATACAGCTGCAGGGTTCAGAAGGACAACGAGACAGGACTGAACGCGGTTATAACCCCACATTTAATTCATTCCATTCATTTTAGGTAGACTATGTCGTACGAATGGAGGGATAATTTCCCTCAGTCTGGTCAGCTCAGCAGTGCCAATTAAAATTACATTTAAATATTACATTAAGAAACTTAGGAAATTGTAGGTTACATCTACATAAGACATACCAAAAGAATACATAAATTAAGATTTGAAAAATAAAATAATTGCAGAAACAATTACAAACATTTTATACAATTCACCATTCGTTTTCAGCACAATAACTAACATGTAAATTAAAAAATGTTGACCTTCAAAGCACAATATTATTCACAAAATAGTAACACTATGTCTAATAACCACACTTATTGTTCACCTTGTTGTGTGACGCCAGCGATCTGTACAAAATGCTCCTGAAGCCACTCGTGTGAATCCGGTTATCCTGACAGAGTGATGTCCTCTTTATCGAAATAAATTTAAATTAGTGTTGGTAGGCTTCATCAGCCAAATGAAAACAACTGAAGCGTGTAACGTTGGAGGGAGTTTGAGGGAGAAGAAGTGAGACAGTCCGTGTGTGTGTGTGTGTGTGTGTGTTGTAAGTTATTCTTGTGAAAGCGCTGCTCTGGGGAGATCTGGAGAGTAGATTCCACTGACTCGCAGACTGCTGCACAGCCTAGTTGTGGTCACGCTGTCCTGCAGAGCTCCTTGGAGACACTTGGGGCTTCGCAAAATTAAAGAGTCTGCTGAATTACTTTCAAAACTCACTAAAATTGTAAAAATACCCAATGAAAAAGTGCAAGTAAAGTAAATAATTGAATCCAGACAATCATTTTATTAACACCTGCGAGTACTTGAATACTTCAAGATGCGTAAAATTACATCTGCAGTGGTTTTTAAAGAGCTCCAACAACCAGTAAGTCCCATTAAAAACATTTAGGAATAATCACAGCAGTTTTCCCCTGATGTCCTTTTTAATCCCTTTTAAAAAAAAGCAGCCTTTCTGACCTCCAGCCTTCCCCCTACGGCCTCACCAGCGCACGGCGGCGCCTCCAAGTGTGGATCTCAGCGAGAAGGTGAGAGTCCAGTCACCCGGGGGGGTTATTGCCAGCTCACTCGTGAAATTGCCCCCCGACCCACGGGGGGGGAAGGCGGCGATGGAGCGAGCGGAGACAGCGAGCTGTTTTCTCCCTCCGACGCCCACGGCCTTCGGGGTTTTGGCCTCACTCCACTTGACGGACAACGTGGGAAGAACCGACCCAAATCACCTGGGTTCGATTTTCACCAGCGGTTGCTGAATCATGCAAGAACTACAAGAAGGTTTCCTCCGTGCCACGCCTGAAGCAAACGTATATTTTCCCATTTCGAGGTTGTATTAATAGCTTTCGATGACGTGGACCACGACGCCGACTTGGACCTGAAATAGGATTTTTTTTTTTACAGCTTTGGGAACCTCGGGGAGCTTGTATTGGGCTCCCACACACTGCAGCGAGATCTGAAAACCCTTCAGAACAGGCCCATAAAACCCTGTGGCCCCGCAGAGTTTGGCTATCGGCACCCGCCCGATTCCGCAGGAACGCGGCGGCGTGTAAATCATTCAAATCCTATCTGTGTTTCTGCTGCGTGGCCTGCGGCGTCTTCGCATCCAGGACGACGTGCTTCCCCCGGAGTTTCCTCGCGCTGATGACTGTGTGTGGTTGGGTTTAGTTACATCGTGCGCTCATTAAGGTGCATTCTTAAAATGCAACCTATCCCCCCTGAATTGGTTCGGACAGCTGTATTTTAGCTTTATAATAAAATGGGAAGCATTAGTTCTGTAATACAGACGTGAAACAGGGTTTAAACACCAACTTCAAAATACCCAAATAGCTCTGATACATATATTTATTAGGTACCGGTCATAGTTGTAGTGTGTTTTACTTCAATTTTGTGTTTGTTCATGCATATATAACCCAAATAACACATTACATATATAAATAATAATAAATATTTCCTCATTTGGTGGATTCAAAATATCGTCATTTTGTCCGCTTCCCGTTTAATTTAAATACGTTTAAGGAGTTTTTAAAAAAGGGTAAAAATGTAATTCAGGAATTGTTTGTCACGGCCAGGAAAAATAGGAAGCAGGCGCAGGGTTCTCAGGTAGGTAAGGGAGTGTTTATTTACGCAGCCAAGGTCCTCCAGACGGAGTCTAAGGCGGGCTATGAAATTAGCCTAGGTCACACTTCTTCCGATAAAATAAACCAGGAAGAAGTGTGGCCATAAAACTATCAAAAAAAAAAACCACTCCGCTCTAGGAGGAAAACAAAAAGGCTTTTAAATTTATCAAAATAACAAACGCACTCTATTGACGGAGGCAACGCCTCAAAGACAAAATCACTCCTTCCGGAGGAAAAACTAAGAACTATGAAAGATTAACGTTGCATCTAACCTAGGTATACAAAACTTTAGCGAAACCAAAAACAACCTGCGTGGAGGTGAAGGCACTGGCTCCGATCGAACATCCTGAATAATAACAAAAAGGAACCTGTGGCAGACCAAGGTGGAACTCATGGGTAATGACGAACACACTGGCTCAGGACAAAGGGAGACGCAGACTATTAATACACATGGGGGGGAGTGGGGAACAGGTGGACACAATCAGGAATCAGGGAAGACAATCAGACTGGTGACACACGAGGAAGGGTAAGTGACCTGAAACGAGAGGAGTTATTATTTCAAAATAAAACCGTAAATGAGTAAAACAACAGACAATTTCACCCCGGTGTGACATTATTATTGTTTTTCATGTAAAAGTTTGGAATTTGTAGAACCCCAAACATTGTAATTATATATATATATATATATATATTTTTTTACCCTTCATATAAAGAAGTAATCTCTCTCAACATTAAAACATAAAAACAATAGTGAAATTGTACTTGAAAGACGTAAATATTTGGATTAAATATTAAGCATCGACGTGGTAATGCTTGCGTTTACTTTAGGATGCATTAGTTAACACGTACATTTAATGGGTCAGTTCATCAACATTCGGCCATTATCGTACAGTGGAGACTCCCGATGAGATAAGCCTGATGAGTGTAAACCAGCTATCCAGTATAATTTATGACGCGCAAGTCCATCCAGATTAGGCCTGATTGGATCGCTGGTGCCATATGTGACCTACAATCTGCTCTCCGCGTGCACTGTATGCGGCGGGAGGGTCAGCGGTTTCCCTGGGCAAAGGTTGCCATGGGAACGACCTCTGGATGCTCTGCTCTTTGCAGCCATCGCACATCTCAGGGCGGAATTATCCAGGATTTCTTTATGTCGGGCCCGAAATTCTTCTGCTCTATTTCCCTCTCTCTCTCTCTGCAGTTTGAGCTCCCTCTGCTTCCACTCTCATCACAAACACACCTACACACACACACACACACACACAGGCACACAAACGGTCACATGCTATACAAATATAGGCTTCATATTAGGACGTTCAAGCCAAAACGACATTTCTTCATATTGGCTTGTTCTATGCTCAATATAAATACTTTATAGTGAGATTCTATTCTTATGTTGGCACGTCGGCTTGGATGAACGTCTTCTAAAGGATCCTTATTATATGATTCTGGTCGTTGGTGACGTATTTGCGCTCGCTTTCGGAAGAAAGAATTTAGCCACAAGCTTTTGGGATTGGGAAAATCGCCATGTCGGTTCACGCTGAAGCTTCGCGGCTGAACTCAACGTGATCTGCAGGGAACATTTCAGCTTCTAGTAATTAAGCTGCAGAAGACAGACCAAATGCTTTTGGCTCGAGAAGTGCAGTGATGTGGTTTAATTTGATGATTTACTGCAGGTGTTGTTACTTCAGGAAAGTACTTCTTGCCCTGTAATATTGTTCATCAGGTTAAAATGGTAAGATGGTCCCCGCATATTACACCCTCAGATAAGGAAGGAAAATAACCAAGTTTTCTCAGGTCTGCAGATAAAATCTGAAAAAACAAAGTTGAGAGAGATCTTGTTGCAAAGTAATCTTTTTGCCGTGAACACAAAAGAAAACATAATTGGATCCCCCTGATGATTCCCAGTTCCTCTCCCTCTCCTTCCTTTCAGGGTTGAGGTTAAATACAAAGGGAATAAAATAAAGAGGTAATACCGCTCAGTGTTAAATGAGCCATTCTCTACGCTTTCCAACAAAAGCATTTACATGTAGATCATTAAACAGCCGCAGGATTTTTATTAGGTCTTTATTGAACCGTGCGTGTGTGAAATACCTGTAAGGACCAGTGCTTAAAATCACAAATTGACTGGCGGAGACATACAGTACAGGTTAAATATCAATGCTAAAGCATCACCGAGGCCAACTTTTGTGATAATCTCCATTGAAACACGAGTCCGAACAAATTCCATGATTTGTAATAAAAGACAGGAATTCAAAACAAATAACTTCTGGCTCCTATAACCAATTTTAAATAAACCGAAACAATAAAATACATTCCCTCGAACTCTACCGCTTTATAGTCCACCACAACGCGGTTAACAACCGCGTCGAAAGTTCGGAACGCAAAGGGCGGCAACTTGAGCCGGTCAATAAAATGCATTATGATTAAGGGAACCAAACTCACAACCATCACGTGTACCGAGACCCGGCGGCCAGGGCTTCACCTGTGTGTGTGGAGGCGGAGAGCAGCTCCTCTTTCAGGCGGCTACGCACTGTCAGTGGGCTTTGTGTCCCCCCCCCCCCCCCCCAAAGACCGAGGCAGGTCTCTGCACAATAAAGTTTATGGAAGGAATCGAGCGGCCGCCATCGACCTTTTCTGCCCTCGGTGCAATGTTTTATTTCCAGGGACAGAGGGACGCGTTCGGGGGTCAAAGCCGGTCTAACCTCACGCAGTCACCTTCAACACAGGTTTTCAGATCCACTCGGTTTTCCTTTAATCACTCACTGAATGTGATTCAAACACATAGTTATAGGACGTCTTTGGGTCCGTTTTTTTTGGGGGGGGGTTCGTTCAACTAGTTGTTCAGAGGACATGGGGGGGTCCGGCTTGTTTTTCCTCCCCCGGAGCAGCGGGACCGCTGAGGAACAAGCTAGCTCGCTAACCAGGGGCCTGCTAGCTAGTTAGCGGCCTCTCTTGTTTGATTCCGTTGGCGCTTTAATGCCGCGCTGGGCACAGGAAATGAGCCTCCTGCGCTGTGTCAGCAGGAAGTGGTTTCTTTGGCTGCTGGCTTTGAGTTCGTACGGCATGACCTTTGACCT
Source organism: Pungitius pungitius (assembly GCF_949316345.1). NCBI lineage: Eukaryota > Metazoa > Chordata > Actinopteri > Perciformes > Gasterosteidae > Pungitius > Pungitius pungitius. The sequence continues at coordinate 2,097,682 of NC_084907.1, forward strand.
TCCCTCGGACAACGAAAAAAAACGACAACAACTCTCCCAACCGAATACTATGGTTTTTGTAATACTATGGTTTTTGTAATAAGGCAACAAATTAATCACATTTCCACTTATTTCAGTGTTTTTTGGAGAGAATTGTGTTTTAGAGACAAATCCTTAATTGTGATTTCCACCTAAACAGTAGTTTGCCTGGAGGACGCACAACTCTTATCGGGGTCTCACTGGCGTACGAGGGGGGGGGGGGGGGGGGTGTAAACTTGACACCGGGCGGCCACCTCGGAGTTCCGTGTGAAATGTCAGAGTTCAGAGGCTCGAGCGGGACTTTCTAATCCCACCTGGTTGCTTTATTCGCAGCAGACTGGATCGGGGATTCCCGTTTGCCAAAGAGGTCACGGCGGGTTTCAGGGGGGCTTAACCAGCGACTCACACACAACCAGTCAGTCCCAGTAAGCCAGTCGAGCTGGGTCACGATGAAAGACTCTTTCCACACACACACACACACACAAAAAGAGAAAAGTCTAGAATGGGCAAAGAAAGAGGAATCCTCTTAGTGGCAATATCCTGGTGTGAACCTCCATCTGTTGCTCTGTGGTGGAGGACACCACGTACTGTAGTGTGTGGCTTCGGGAGTCGGGAAGGAGTCATTTATTTGTAATATTCAGAGAAATTCATGCATACATTCCCAGAATCTAAAAGTCTATCTAGTGCCAAAAAGAGTAGTTTTCGTGCTGCTACGTGATACAGCTGTTATGAGATGAGAAGGTTTTAGTAAAAGAAAACTCATTCATCAGCAGGTCTGAGCATCAAATAAGAAAGAAAAGATATTAGTTTAAGAAATACAAATGAATGAAGGTTGTTGCTGCTAACAAATGTCATGCCAAATAATGTGTTATAATTATAAAATTTAAAAAACCCGTGGTCCTTTATCTGTTACGTATTTTACACTTTTAGACAAATATCTTGGCATCGTTGGTCTACTTTCATCCAACGAGGTGGAACAAATATTTGGAATTGGTGGTGTTGAGTTCCATTATGAAATAGATCGACTCCACCTTTATATATTTAAATATCTGATCTGAGACCTCTTCAAAAGAGGGTGTTGAATATATATATATATATTTTTTTTTTTCTCCAGCATCTGTTCTGATTTTTTTTTTTAAATAGTTTTTTTTTGTGTATACAATGAGGGCTTTATTATTTTAGCTGGAACGATGTTAACTTTGTTTATTTTATGAAGTAATGAATGTATGGTGGCCTGTAAGTGCTTTTGGGCTGAGGATAATCATTTAAACTCCAAACTACTGTGTACAAGATTTCCCTTGATACACAGTCCACATAGTGTGGATATATATATAAATCTTTTTTTTAATACACATAGTACCGATGACTTTGACCATGAACCTTTTCATGCACTGGAAACTCTCCGGGACGTTCTGTAGGATTTATTCATGTTTTACATTTTCTCCGTAAGAGAAAGCACTTTTTTTTTTGCACCTTAGATCTTCAGAGCTCCTTCAACGGATAAAAAACGACTGTGGAACATTTCAAACTCTATAAAAATAACTCAGCAATACTTTTTTAAAGCAGTCCCAGCCCCCCGGACAGGGAAGACATATGAAGGGAACCCAGCAGAACATTTTCATAAGCGTATCCTGCTTCCATTGAAACAACAGGCCTGTATCCACTTTGGTTGGCGCAGCCTGCTGCTCGGTGCGTGTGGCTGCGGCTGATTTATCGACACGGTTCATATCGATTAGCAGAGCGCTTAGAAAAAAAAAGGAACCCAGAGAGCCGTGATTGATGAGTGCCATTTAATCAAGGCATCCATTTTGTCGTGACTGTCAGCCCAATCGCTTTTCACTGGGCCCTTGTTTTATGGAAAATAACAGTGCGTGGATTTATTATGATGATATAAAAATTTTTAAAAAGGAGTTTGCGACGGCCGTTTATTCACAATAAACCAAGTAAGAACCGTATCCTCAGTCTTCGCATCGCCTCGTTTATCAGGGAAAAAAACAACAATTTAGTGCTTGAAAAATGTTGTGATTTAATTATAAGTTCCACTGAAGTTAAATTAAATCCTGCCAACGCTGTTGGTTTATTTAATTAAAGCTGGAGCAACTTATTGGGATGGAATAAAATGTTTGGCAGGGGTAAACCACTGTGCTGGGAAGGTGCTGGTGAAAGATAAGCAGCGGGGTCCATCTACTTTTGTACCGTCATTGACTAAATATTTCCTTTTCCAAAGCTGTCATGAATGTTTTTTGTGTCTTTGGAGAATAATGGCATTGCCTCCTGGGACCAACAAACAAATGAAAAAGGGATTTTCCAATGCAGGTTCGTTTCCTGCGCCCTTCGGACCTCAGTCTCTGCGTTGAGGTTAATCCGCATGCGAAAGGTCTCGATTCGACGGGTCTGGGGCTCCTCCGGAGCTCGGGGGTCAGGGGTAACACAACAACCCCTACGGAAGGCCATGCTGTCTTCCTCACTCTTTATCCAGCTGCCGATGCCACCTGGGTGCGATACCTTCAGGGCTAAAGGCGAGCGGCCATGTTGAACGGGCTTGAATTAAGGCTAAATAATCCAAAGGATTAGTTTATTAACTACAACTCATTTGCTCAACTTAATTTTGCACTTGACAAATATGATGTTTTCAACTGAAGGTAATGGGGATAATGATGATTATTTGTTTTAATTTATAAATGATAATCCATTGAATATGGTGAATCATTGTCAGAAGATCTCCAACGCATATTAATGTTTATTTAAATGTTAGTTTATAAAAAAACGTACCATAAAAATTACTGCATGTTGATAATAGTCAGCATCAGTCAGTTTCTCTTTTGTTAAGTTTGCGTTTAATACGCTAGAGCAAGTAAAACATCAGCTTTACACAAGCAGATAGTTTTACTACTATTATTCATTTACAAATACATTTACTTTTTAAAATTTCAATTTGACCTTATTTCTGAGTTTAATTTAAGTGGATAGATATTTCAATTCACAGCAAACTAATATGGGCTGGCATTTATTAACAAAAGCTTATTAACAACAATTATCTTTTTAGTAAGATTTAAATTGGATTCAAGAAGAAGAAGAAGAAGAAGAAGAAGAAGAAGAAGAAGAAGAAGAAGAAGAAGAAGAAGAAGAAGAAGAAGAAGAAGAAGAAGAAGAAGAAGAAGAAGAAGAAGAAGAAGAAGAAGAAGAAGAAGAAGAAATGTTCATCTTTTAAGCTCTGGGGGGCAGTGTTGATGCAACGACGCATTCCACCACTCTTTATACTGAGAAAAAGAATTGAAATGTTAAAGCTATTATTTATTTCATGCTGGTGGTTCTGTATGTCATTGACTTTATACAAATTATGTACATCTGTTAAATTACTGCATTGAAGGTTTTACTTGGCTTGAGGTATGAATAATTAAATCATCAATCCCTGTATATTGTGTATTTAAACAACTGCATGTATATATTATATATATATATATATATTTTTTAGTATAAATACTTTTTTTAATGTTTATTGTTGCATTTGATATGAACAGATGGTGGGATATTCAGATATATGGATTTAGTTCTGACTTTAAAAATAAATTCTTAATAATGTGATTATTTTCAAAACTTTCAATCAAAAAATATTTTAACTTTGACACAAAATGCAGTTTCTTTCATAAGTGTTTCTTGTATACATAAATATATAAAACACATCTATCCAAAAAACATATATGAAAGAAACTAGAAGTTAGATAAATTGTATATTTAAAACTTGAATTAAAAAAACAATATTTTTGCCATACAGAAATGTGCGATAAATACAATCGGCCATTTTGAAATAATAGTTTTTACGGGGAAAAAATAATACTACACCAAAGAACTGTGTTTTTTTATATAGATTATCAAATACAAGAATCTCTGCCATTAATTCTGTAAAAACTGTTTAGATGGTACGAACATAATAATGAGTGTGTCTGAATGTATGTAAATAAATATACCGGTTGTTGTGATAAGATAATATTGAAAATATGATGTGAAAAAAAATAGAATCAATCATAAAAATACAAAAGTAATTAATGCTTTGAATTTAGTAGACGCAAAATCTGTACAAAGGATATTTTAATATTAAAGAAACTATTATTCCAAACAACGTTCAAATCAAGTCATGTAATCGCTTTTCTGATTTTTTAAAAGAATTAAGTCATTCAATTTATTGTTATTATTATTTGATAAATCATAGACACAAAAAAAAGAAAATAATACCGTGGGATTTTTTAATTACATATACACAATAAATATTTTCCCACAAACACGGCATCGCATTACGGCGGCTTTTTATCTTTGCTTCATAGCGTCTGATCAGATAATCACGTCTATGGTAATATTAATAATAATAGCTACAATCTATTTCTCCTCGATGCACCATGAGAGCATTAGTGGGGGGTTTATTTGCCAGGAGATATGTTGACTGTATTTTGAGGAATGTGTGTGTAGCCTGGCGGGACGACTTAAGCTGTGTAAAGGAACATTAAAAGGTACAGTATTATGAAAGCTATGCACATCAGAGCCATAGAGGAGCATGAGAGCCTTTTATGCCACATTCAGACATCCATGCTTCACATTACACACATTACACACATTATAACGTTTAACACAGCCATTATAACATGGCGTGGCAGAAAGACCTCTGGTATCATTCCTTCAACATCTTTCACCTCTCTTCTGGCTCAAGTGGACATTGAGCCTGTATGGGACTCGTTATGGTGCGGTGAGGGTGGGGGGGGGGGTTGGTTCCATCTGTGTTGTAGTCACCTGAACATGATCTGACCTCAGCCAGTCAAGTGACCTGGAATCAATACGGTCAAACTGAGTGGACCCGGCTGATTTAACCCGTGAGAGTCCCGCTGCAACGCCATGAGAGCAAATCATTTATTCTACATTCTTCTGTGTTCTTACTTCTCGTGGCCTATCTCTCCAGGCAACTAAACCCATCTCTGGGATTCCTCGTGAACTTCCTGAAAGGCAGCTTTTGTTTTTCGCTCCGCCTCAAGGTGTTCTTTACTTTCTTTGTGCAGAAAGCTATTTGGCATTTTTGTGTACATTGGGATATATATATATATATTTTTTTTTAATCTTTGTATTTCAAACAAAGCCTGTCTGCAGCTGCTTCAGTGACATCTGTCTCCATGTCTGTCATATGAAAACCAGCCTGTGTTTTATTATTCATGCAGCGTAACGCTGTGAAGAAACTGGAATTTAACCACCAGCTTCTGAGGCAGGACACTTTCTAAAATATGACTCGCAGGATGCGCCATAAATTCGTGCGTTGTTTTGCGCCAACCGTTTACTAAGATCTTGGACCTTGGAACAGTAGAACACACATAAAAGTTGAATGTGTTATGATCACTAATATGCATATTTACTTTATGGATTGCATTTTTATTGACCGTGGGGGAAACGGTTGACAGCAATGTGGCTGCCAGACTGCAACTTAAATCAACTTAGTGCAAGCGCAACTAAATTCAAATCATTTTTGGAAATGAAGTGTGACACGTCTCCGCATTTTTTGAGCCAACATCAACTGATTAAGGTTTTACGATGATTTATGAGCAGGAAGCAAAAGTTCCGCATTCTGTAGGAAGTGATTTTTTTTACTTTGACTACGTTGCAGTTTTATAAGAGAATAACTGCTGTTGAGGTTGACAGGACCTGTTTGGTCACATGATGCCTTCCTTGTGCCTTTTAGCTACAAGAGATAACTTAATAGATTTCTTATTAACAGGATATTTCCATTATGCAAATGTAAACATTGTTTACTGCGTAAAAACAAATCAATAGTGCCATTATTGGTTAGTCTTCCAATTAATTTTCATGTCATCAATAGACATCTCTCGGGTATAAACGTTTAATGGACCACTTTAGTTACAGCACACAGACATTAAATTGACTAAAAAATTATTTTGAATCACTCAATGCCTGTTTTGAATTGAGTGGATGCACAACTCAGCTACTACAATCATCACTGTTTATTTCACTGCAGTATTTTATCAGACTGCACTTTCTCACAGCGGTTTATTGCTAAAACTGGCACCCCATAGTTTTTTAGTAACGGCCTTCAGATAACAGCCTTCAGTATTTTCTACGTCAGCAGACACTAAATCTGCCTGGTGGTGTAAAGTAAAAAATGTCTACACGCTAAAGATTATTTAAAATAATACACCCATTATGTTTTAGCAATCCATTGTGTCGGGTTAAGTACACAGTGTATTATGTATTATTGTGATTTACATAAGGCATACATCACAGCGTACATTGTTAGAATTCCAATGCAGCAACAAAACCAATTAAGATTGAATTCATGATTAAAATGAAGACCATAATGTAAATCATTCTAATAGGGGCCTCAATCAATCAAGAATCAAACACGTTCCACAATCAATTCATCAAAAAAAAAAAAAAAGTCAAAGAAAACGCATCATTATGCATTATGCAGAAAAGCTCGTATTTGAAGTTTAAAATGATGATACAAAACATGAATATTTATACACTACTTTTTAACTACACACTCATACGGTCCGAGTAGAAGGCGGGCTGCAAAAACTGCAAAGTGGCCACCAGCTGAACAACAACGTTGCACGTTTAGAAGGCGACCTGCAGGCGGAGGGACAGTTAAACTTACTTTAATTGCGCTGCCGTCCTCGTCACCTGTTGTTAAAGCGCCAGAACCCCTGCAGACACGTCGGAGCTTTTTTTTGTGTCTCGCAGAAGAATAACGAGTAGTTCCATTTCGAAGTGTTTCGGAGATGAAAAATAAGCGGCTCCATCCTTTATAAATGCGCCGCACGGCCCCAAAAGCACTTAATTATCGCTAGGTGAAGCCGTGTGGACGGTCCTATTGATGATTGACAGCGGGGTGACATGAAGTGACACTGAAGGGGGGGGGGTTTCAAGGGTCCTCTTGTCGAGAGGCTACACTGATTATTCAAATATTTCAACCGCTTCGTACCGAATAATATACATGACAGCACCGTGTATCTTTTAAAGAAGACCCCTCGGGTGACCGTTGTGCTAAAACGCGTAGCTAGCATTCATGTCGCGCGGTGCTCTCCCCCCCCCCCCGCCTGCGCTTCTTTTGGTTTCGTCCAAAGTTGGTCGGGATTTGAGTTGGTTTGCTCTGCTATCTGGGACCGCTCTGTTGGAGGTGAAGGACCGCCTGTCCCCATCTCTGCGCGTGCTGTCAATGGCTTTCGGGACGTGTTTTATTTGAATGCCCGGACGACATAAGTGACCGATAATGGATATTCTATGGATATTATGGACCATACCTGCCGTAATAGCTGTGGAAGGTAAGCTGTCTCCATCCCGAGCCGCATCCCGCCGGCGTTGAGTTAAGAGACAAAGCGCGTTAAAGACATTTTAACCACGTTTCGCGCAGTCGGATCTTTTTTATAACTCATAAGGTCCACGAGGAATGACCCACTTTCCATCTCTATTAATATGCATCATCCATGTGTTGTAACGTTGCGTCCATGATGCTCAGAGTCAGCCGACGGGGGGATTCTAGGGGGGGGGGACGACAAAAGCACGCTCCCGCATCCCCGCAGGTATGCGGATGTTAGGAGGTTAGCGTTAATTGAGGGGGGGGGGGGGGGGGCATGCAAATAGCAAAAAGGTTAGAAAATGCTCCCGCGGGTCACATCCCGTGTGTCCGTGGAGGCGTGTCACCGGGTTTCTGAGGTGACCCCCGCCCTCTCTCCCCCGCCTGCCCGAGACTAAATTTGCATTACATGCATTGACAGTTTAACTGACCGTGCCCCCCCCCCCCCCCCCCCCTCTTAGTTCCTGTGTTCGGCAGCGTGGCGGAATGAAACGGGTTTAATGTTGAAAATAATTTGTCAGTCTGTGATGCTCAAAAGTGGTGCTTCCTCCGCACTTATTTTTTTGATTTATAGTATTAAAATACACACAGGACCTCCAGTATCTTTTAGGGGCATTAACACGCACATTTACACTGTAACCTAAAATGTATTTGGAAATGCCAAAAGCTGCGTTAGTTTGCATTTATGCAGTTTATAATTTGCAGGTAATTTTTTTTTTTTTAATGGCTTCACTTCCGTGTGAAACGATACATTGGCCACGAGGAAGCGTGGAAAGTGACATTTATCCAGGCTATTTTTACGATGCCGCCAGAAAACAAACATGTCCTCCTCCTACGGGGCCTTGACCCAAAACCTCATAATTACAGGTGGAGCCGAGGAACTATGTCCAATCTCAGCTGCGCGCGACAACAGAAAAGGGAGGAGAAAAAAAAAGCAGGAGGGCAAAACACTTTGACTGTAAACCAATTTGTTCAACATGGTGAATCCACACAGCAGAGACCCGAGGGGTCCGGTGCACGGAGGACTGGCGCAGACTTCCGCTGAAAGCCGGGTTCCACGTTCACGGTTTCATCGTGCACGCGGAATCGAGAGTCTCGGCTTTGAAATGTGTGCTTCCCACGTTTTATTCAGGCTCTTATCAGCAGACATTGATCCGGGACACACTTATTATCCAAGGGGGAATCATATCCAGGCTTTGGCAATAAAACGACCCCCCCGAACAAATACAGGCGCCATTGTGCAACACTTGTTTCGTAGAATCCATCCAATTGTAGTTTTTATTTGGACATACTGAAAATATATTGCTTCCCATTATTTATTGCTTTTTGATTTTCTATTAAAAAACAATAAAACAGATCACACGTGTTAGTATTAAAGCTGAAGCTTCACCATAATGTCCCACAGCTTTTAAAATTATAGTAAATACATAACATTCCATTTTAATATACCCATGGATATATATTAGATTTACATCAAATGTCACAATGAAAAATGATTGTGACTATGATTTGTTTTCTTTTAATTACTGTTATCAGGATTTTAGTGATTGCTGTTATGATGGTCCGGCCTATTTATTTTTCAATTTTATTTTCGCCGTTTCGTCCAAAATCCGCAGGATGTGAAAAAGGCCAAAAACACTTCGCCGTGTTCCACTTCGCCGTGTTTATTGCTCCGCTCTGGACACAGTCTCTGTTTGTCCACATGTGGACATCTTGGGTAGGCCGAGAGGCTACGGCGAGGCCCCCCCCCGGGACCAATCGGCACAGTTCTTCCATTACTTGCTTCAGAACACCTCGATTCGGGGGCTTCCGATGACTGGCGCCATGTTTTCGTGTACAGTAGGCGGGCTGCCTGTGGTGGTTCACATTTTGATTCGTAAAAAAAGCAGCCCCCCCCTGCGCCCCCCCCCCCCCTCCATTTTAGCTTGTGAGTCACCCTGGCCGACTGTCCAATGGAGTTGGAGAGGACGGCTTACGTATGAGAAATATAAGAGTTGAGAAAGAGGTCACTGCGGCTATAATCCGAAAAAAAAACCCTCTCCCAGCATGCAACAGAAAGACGAAGCGCCGAGTGGATCGTTTCGACACATTTAGTGACGCGGCGCTACATTTTTTTTCCCATTGTTGTTTCTGGTTATTAGACAGTGACATCCCTGTCCCCCTTTTGACAGGAGAGACTTAGTAAATTACTCTCAATATCAACGCCTGGTCGCAAATGTACGTCGTTTGCTGAAGCTATAAAGGTCTATAAAGGTCTATAAAGGTCTATAAAGGTCTATAAAGGTCTATAAAGGTCTATGAAGGTCTATAAAGGTCTAGTTAACATGAACTATCGATTGAGTGTTGCACTAATGAATCCCTACCAAAGTGTGCCTGATCTCTGTAGAGCTAATGCATGAAAAGGATGACAACTTGTTGTGCAAATAATCAATAAATCGGGCCGGGGGGGGGGGGGGGCACACCGGAGCGGATTAGAGGATTACAACGGGGTGCTGGGGGGTGAGGGAGGGCAAATTAAAGTGTGTGTCCCAAGCATGCAATTTCTCTCACAAACACTGCACACCGTGTGAAGCCGGCATCTCCATTCAGACCTCTCTCTCTCTAACTCTCTCTCTCGCTCTCGCTCTCTCTCTAACTCTCTCTCTCTCTCTCTGGCAGCGGCGCCATGTTGGACCGCTAGAAATGCCGCTGGTTCGGCATCCAGCCGTTTTTTTTCAAAGGGTCGTTTCGTTTACGGTGCGGAATGTGAAGCAAGTCTAACTTGCTGATTAGTGTTAATGTAATCGGCCACTGATGGCACTACTTATTGGTTTAGTAAACAGCAACAGACAGGCCCTTTTTTTTCTCTTCTTTTCTCCCCCCCCCCCTCCCCCGAAAAGGAATCGAGGTAGCGCTGCCAGGCAAATTAGCTTAGCTATGTCAAACATGTCTGTGAAAACACACACTGTGGGTTTATCCCCTCGTTAGTCTCGTCCCGTTCGCTGTCATCGCCGCTCCGTCGGCGCTGACCTCGCCGCCGCTGAGCCGGTACTCTCACGTCCAGCCCCCCCCGGCCGTGGGGATTCCAGTAGCCTGTTTTGTTGGGACGGGATCACATTTAGGGAGGAGCGGCGTTGCCGCGATGCGATGGCGGCCTCCTCCACACTTGTGTGCAAAGTGTGTCGTCGGGGTTCGGAAAGACGATGGAAGGACGTTGAAAACCACTTTTTTTTTTTTCTTTTTCTCTTTTTTCTTTGAGGGAAGCATAAAGGGGCAGAATCCACAGCGGGTGATGTCGTAGTGGGGTGGAATGAGATCACAGCGTGGAGCCTTCCCAAAAAATCTCCGGCAGATTTGATTGCATTTCAACGTGCGCCTGCGTCGCTTCGGTGCTGCGCTCGGCTGAAAGTCGGGCAACACGCTTGCCAAGTTGTTTTGTATTGATTTAAAAGATTACATTTGTAGTCTTGCATATTCCCCTCGGTGCTGTTTTTATTTCCCCCCCCCACACCCACAAAAACACAGTGGGATTGTTAATGTTTGGGAAATCCTGCCAAGTTTGGTCAGTGATGCTTTCGTGTCTAAAACCTCTGGCGTTGTCGGACGGAGGTGGACTCCGAATTAAATCATAAAATCAAAAAAACGAGCGCCCGCTCTGAGCCCCGTGTGTCCTCCGTCCGCCCAGTGAGCAGATGCGGGGGGGGGGGGGGGGGGGGGGGAGCCGGCCTGCACGCCAACCGCCACAGTGGGCTTTCACAAAGAATCTGTCTCTATTCAAGCCTTAATCCATGCTGCCGAGGGCCCGGCCATTGTCACTTTGCATGCAAAATTTCAATTAGTGCTGGTACCAGTTGTTTCACTGGGAGCGGGGGGGGGGGGGGGGGGGTGGTTTCACATTTCAGGGACGTCTACGGCTACCTTTTTGCGGGTTCTGAGATTCGAGAGGAGGCAGAAGTGTCACCGTGCGCGTTGGGCCTCGCCCCGTGGAGACGTCACCACGGCCCCGATAAGCTCAGCAGGAAGAGGGTGCTTCCTATTAATGCGGGACTGCGTGGTCGTAGGTTCGCGTTCCCCCCCCCGGGGCCCGGCTCCGCGAGCAAAGCAGTTGCACATGTTGCTTCCAGCTCGCTCCAAACCAAACTTATTAACCCGAGGACCTCGGGGGTTCGGGGCGCGACGGCGGCGTTTTCCACGGCGCTGTTTTCCGTGGCTCTCGGGGGGCCGTTTGACTGGCGCGGTTCTCCTCCTCGGGCCAACTCGTTTTATTTGTTTCCGATCCGCACAGAACTCGCCCCTCTGGAGGCGGTGCCGTAAGGAGTGGCAGAGAAAGAAGCTGAAGTTCAAGGAATTCCAAAGTGGATTCAAAGCGGTATTTAAGTGGTGCCGTCGCCTGTGTGGCCCCCCCCGAAAGGGCTTTTGGAGCCCTGTCGGTACTTTGAGAAGGTCTCACTCGCGCTACACGGGGACACGTGGAACACACCTGTGGTGGCGCTAAAAAACGCAGCTGACCGTGTGGCCCTCAGGCTCCGTTCAGTACAAAGTGAGTTATGTGCAAAGATGTTTTCCTGCGTTCTTCAGTTCCGGGTGAGAATAAACACTGCGGTTTGAAGGACGTATCTTCAAAGCAGCGTGAAGTCGGCTTGTTTTAATCTTCCTTTCACACAGCGGCTCGCGCTCTCGGGGAAGTCACGGAGCAGAAAGCGTGCGATCGACGACACGACCGAGTTGTTTTACACTCATAAAGTCGACCCGAGAGAGAGAGAGAGAGAGAGAGAGAGAGAGCTCGCTGACAAGTCAACATTCTGAGCAGGGCTCGGGTTCTGCTTGTTACCACAGCGTAATTCCCCCGGATCCACGGGGGCCGCTCGCGTCTGCGTATCATGTTATTGTCAAGTTTGCTTACGTTCAGGTCCACGAGCGGAGAGTGGACGGATCGCTTTACCCGAGGCCCGAATTTAACCACCACCTCACCGGGAGGCACCACGAGAGCTTTAAAAGCACAGCGGAACCTACTCAATGACAACCTCCGGAAAACCACGGACTGGACCTCACCTCGTGGCTCGACACCTGACGTCACCGTGTGTGTGTGTGTGCGTGCTGCAGAGTCGGTGCTTTTTAGAGAGGCTTTTGTTATTAATAGCTCCTCTAAGAAGGAAACAGGTGTTTAATCTTCTGTCTCTTTGGTCTGTAAATCAGCGCCGCTCAGCGAGCAGAGACCAGCTGGTCCGACGAGGCGGCTGCTCGACGCTATCCGAAAAAATGAAAATATTTTCACGAATCAACAGGTGGCCCGTCTTGCTGGTGCGCCGATGCCAGAACGAAAACCCCGGGGCTTGGTTTAAACGTTATTTCAGTCCTCCTTTGGTCCAAATGGGGAGACGCATTCGCACCCCGACCCGCAGAGAGAAGAAAGAGAAGAGGATTCATACTTCTGTGGGGTTTTGATGGAAATCTCTTGCAAGTGCGCACATGTTTCTCCTGGCGAACGGAAGTCCCGGGGCGCGTCTTAACATGCGATCTCACGAAACTCCGAAACCACAAGGGGAGATAAAAAAAAGCCGTAACCAACCCGCTCTCCCCCCTCGAGATTAGAGAAAGAAAGGAAAAAGCAACGGCTCGGGTAAAATCGTAGTCGCACATAAGCCGGAGCATTCGATTCTCAAAGTGCCTCAAAGGTGGGATTTACTTTTTAAGATAAATACCCAAAACGACTTTGAAATACTTTCCCCCGATCGTCTAAATTGTTTCTGGAGCTTATGTTTTTCTAAAAGGCATAAATCAGAGTTTCCCACTCGCCCGGACTTTAAGGAACAAACTTAATATGTATAATTGATATTTACAAGAAGTGATCCAGAGAGTAGGCACGCAGGACTTGAGCCTGAGGCGTGTAGCTGGTACCGTGCGTTATGGGGGGGGGGGGGACAGGTGCGTCGTTTGCTCGGAGGTGGGAGAATGTCTCAGCGTGTCTTTGGAAAGACGCCGCGGCCCAAAAAGGGGGGGGGGGGACCAAAGCCGCCCCGACGACGTCGCGGTGCAGAATGGAGCTTCTGTGGAGCTTCAACGGCTGATGGGGCCAGAACACCAAATGACAACTTTATCCCTTCTGGGTTGAGATGAAGGTTGGACCCAGAGGAGTAAAGTCATCATTTGGTTGTTTTGTTACTGATGAGCGTTTGGATGCTGTGGAAGAACCTCCTACCTCTGTGTGACCTCCCCCATCCTCCACACTGGAATCTAGATCAAGGGTGTTCCTATATCTTGCTATCTTAATTAGCACATGCTAATTGGCGACGCGCTGTCCCTTTTGTGAGTCGTATTTATCGGCCGTCGGGAATAGAAATCATCAGGGGGGGGGGGGGCGAGCGATGTGTTTTCAGAGATTATTCATATACAGGAAACGTGCTGGCGCTCACAATCAAAATGGCCGCACTGCGACAAGGCCTCATTTCGTTGAGTTCCGTTAGTTCCACAGATGTCTTTTCTCCCGCCATCGCTCGGAAACAACGTGTTTTGTTTCTTCTTCGTCAAGTGACTTTTCTTTTTCCCCCGAAAAAAAGAAGCGACGAACTGATAAAAACAGCCGCTACCCCCCCCCCCCCCCCCGTTCCTCTCACACCCTTCACGTGAACGTCGACTCACACACACACACACACACACGAACAATATGGCGCTATTTGATATTCAACCCGGCAATGCTGCAAAGCTCAGGGTAAAAAAAAAAGAGAAAAGAAGAGAGACAGAAGGCGAGGAGGGAGAGAGTGTTCCCTGAGAGAGGTCAGACCTTCGCTTCAGAGACCCCCGTCCTCACACACACACACACACACACACACACACCAGGTACTGTGACACACCGCCTCGACGAGCACAAACCCAGCGGATTAGTGTCTGGCTCTCAGTGTCCCCGGGAGCGGAGCCCACGGGCCGAGACAAAGGGGGCGGCTGATTGCGCCGTCATCTGCATCACAAAGAGAAAGCCGCCTCTACCTGAGCCGTCCACCCAGCGACTCTGCACCCCCCCCTTCCATTCTCTCCGCCTGACCCACGCCGTCTGTCCACCGCGGCTCATATCCACAACGGCACCCCGCCGACCCCCCCTCCCTCCCCTCCATTAGGGGACACTCGTTTTGCCGTCATCACCGTTTCCTTCTTCTGCTCTTTGCAGCCTCGAGGCGTGAGAACAAATAAAGGTAGATGGCGATTCTCAGACAGCCCCCCCCCCTCGACACGTCTGTGACGAGGCGCCGGCAGGAAGCAGACGTGTCTTGTCTGAGCGGCGTCGTGGCCATGTGACTGACTGACGGCGGTGGTGTCGTGTGGTGCAGGCGCACGTCAAGGCTCCCTGTTGGGATTGTTTCCTTGTGCTCCGGTGCATGTTTACCGTAAAGCGCGTGTTGGCTTCGTCACCATCGATCCGTGTACCTCTCTCCGTGTTTCATGACTTGAACACCCCCCCCCCCCCCCCCCCCTCGTCTATGTATCCCGCGAAAATAAAAAGGTGCATAGAACCATGGGAGGAATACTCCATGAATAAATTCAATTGGTTAAACAGGGCGTGACTTTAAAAAAAAAAAAAAAAAAAAAAAAGCAAAGCGAAGAGAATTCATTTTGTGTCCTAAAGTTGGTTTTTCTATTCACACGTAATTGCATCAGCTCGGAGAATAAGGGAATTAACACGAGGCAATTAGCTGATTTGCCCTTTGGCTGCGACTCGTCTGGCTCCAGAGCGGCAGCTCCTCGTGTCACACATCCGTTTAGAGATGCAGCACCCCTGTAAAGCCAACAATGGAAGACACCACCCCCCCCCACACAAAAAAAGACTGGATGTATGTTGTGAAATGAGTGAATGCGTTGGTTGGAGCATTTTATTCATGCAGTCACAAACAGGTTTTTTTTTTCTTTCTTACGGATGATTCGTTGAAGCTGTAGGCGTAAATAAATCTGCGGTTCCCTTTTAAAAAAATAATTCCTGTTCAATGAAGCATCCTTCAAATTGAAACTCAACTCGCGACTGAAACCGTACTTGTAAAAGCAAATTTATTTATGATAGCCCGAAGATATGGCATTTTAAGGACTAAAAGATTAGATAGAAAGATAAGATTAGCCTTTAATGATCCCCAGAAGGAAGATTTGTGTTATAAGCAGCAGAAGGAAAGAAATAGAGAGGATAATTAGAAAAGTAACGTAAAAAGAAAATTCAACAAGGCCAGCTGGAAACACACTGAAGGAATTTAATGTTGTAAAGTTAAAATATCAAAGTTGTGACGAGTGAAAACAAAAAAAAGCGCCAGTTAGCGAGCGTTTGTGTGCATATTTTTACATATTCGTTCAGGAGATCGACCTCCCCGATCATTTCATTCCAAACAAACGAACGGCGTCTGTGTCGTCTCTCCCCCCCCCGACCTCCCACCGCCGCTGTCGCCCCCCCCCCCCGGCTTCCAGTTCCAAATGAATCAATAACGCGGCGTGGGCAGAGATCACGGCGCACGAAGCCCCATCGGTGGACACTTCATTGCATGATGAATGAAACTTTACCTGAATCTACATAATCACTCCTCCCAAAGTGGATCCCATGTGGTGGAGGGGGGGGGAAATCGGCAGCATCTGCCGCACTCGCACTTGTGCACCCCCCCCCGCCCCCTCCCGCCCTCTTTTGTTGAAATAATTCATTGTCATTTTTGATTCTAATGCCAAAACCCGTTGAAGATTTAAAGTCGTCCTCCTCGCTCTGGAATCACAGGACGCACAAGGACACGCACCATGATGAGCGGTTCCCCCTGCCTTCCCGTGGCGGGGGGCGGGGGCGGGGGGCCCTTTTCTTTTCGGGGGAGGGAATAACAACGGATCAATCCTGAGGGGCCAGCTGGAAAATCCATAGAGGATCTCGGGAGTGCCCGCTGAGCCTGTGGAATCAATGCAGAGACCCAGCTGAGACCATTAAAGGAAACGACTTGTCACATGATGGGGTTCATCACGTTGGATATTATTATTCATGCGGCCCGAACAATGCAGCCGGGCGTCGGCGACTGCAGCACAGCGCTGCTTGCGAGGCCTCGGTCGCGCGTGTGACCTGTTTGGTCGGGTTCAGAAAGAGAGAAGTCAAATAAATATTTTGTCTGCAGCGGCACCGTCAGCTGAGCTTCATGATGATGAGTTTTCCTTCCACCCCCTCGTCCATTTTGGACAGAGGGATTTATGAAGAACATCTAAACAAAGTTTAAATGCAATTATTTTAATTACGGATAAATCTGACATTCTTTTCAAGCTCAATTGGGTGTATTTTATGGAAAATTGGAAAATGTCACCAAGTCCTGTTTTACATGTTTTGCTTGTAGAATGCCATAAATGATTAATCCCGAATAATGAATCATTAATCTCATTTGTTGCTCGAATGCTCCGTTAATTAACTTAAGCCTCAACGTTTTTGCGAAACGCTTCCAGTTTCTCCCGTTGACCTTTTTTACGGGAGTGGATTTCGATTCCGCCTCTTTGTTGTCAGTTTACACAACGCACATGGGGGGGGGGGGGGGGGGGGGCTTTCTGCACCTCCCGTGAGCACCTTTAGAAATGGCGTTGACACTCGGTGGCGGTCGGGGGGGAGTCGGAGTGATTGAGAAAACCCCGTTTGGGTTTCGCCGTCTGTCCTCGTGAGCTCCGCGTGGGGCTCGACCCGCTCGCGCACGCAGGCGAAGGGTTCGCACCCCCCCCCCCCCCCCCCGGGCGCAATCGACTTCGAGAGCTTCGACACAAAGAGCAGCTTCACATCCAATCGACCTCGAAAAGAACGTTGCAATCGTCGCTTGGACTCTGCGTCGGTTTTTGCCTGACTGAGCAAAAATGGAACGGCTCTGGGTCATTTTTAATATTACGACTTAACTTTACTTCCCACTTAAAAGAAGAACCAGCAAGAACAGCACATTACGCTTAAAAAACAAACATACAAAAATCCTTTGATCCATAGCGCCTTCAGTAATGTGTCCTATTTCTCCAAAATGGAAGTTGAGACCCATAAGTCTCTAGTGGTTCTCCTTCTCATTTGGTTTTCACAGATACTAGTCTCTCTAGTCTTGTATGAGTGTGTGTGTCCCTCTGAGTGTGTGTGTCCCTCCAACACACACTCACACACACACACACACACAAATCTGTCCACACAGTTTCAAACCACCTGCAGGTTTGGGCCGTGATGCTTTTATTTTCGCTTCCCCCCCATTAACATGGGAACCGGAGGCCCGACGCGGGGTTTTGTCCTCACACTTTTGCTCCGGCGCGTCTCATCGCAGAACTTCGCACACACTGACAGACATCAGACGTTCCCCCTCCGTTGGTGGACATGTCGGAGCCTGAGGCGGCTGTTTTTGAGTCGCCTTAAGCATCGCTTCGTCGAGTGAAGGCCTTAACGCCGCCGGATGAGAAATTCAACTTTTTTACATGAAGTCAATAAATCATGTGCTCCGTCAAAAAAGATGTCGGAAAAAAAATCCGGTATGCAGTTGTGTCTGCTCAGAGGAACTCCGGCACAGGTCTGTGTCTCGCTAAGACTCCAACGCCACTTCAGAGGGAATCCTCCATCACGCTCCGACAAACGGTCGTCCAACCGCGGCGAGAGCGACGCCTTTTTATGAAAAGATACGACTTCGGGCCCCCCCCCCCCCCCCTCCTGCTCGCTGGCTGGCTTCTCTCACCGCGGCCGCCCGTCATCCCACGCTAACGCGGGACCATTAACAGCCCGGGGGGGGGGGTGGGAAGCTGTGATGGAAACGCACCGCCGGCTGGAAACACATCACCTGTCACCCCGTCCCTGGGATATTAGGACTCTGCCGGGCGCCAAATGATTTAAGGGCCCTTTGCTGCTGCTGTCGGGGGAGACGTGATTGTGCACGTGGCCATAAAGAAACACATGTGCCGGAGCAGATGTGCACGGTGAACGCCGGTGTCCCCCCCCCCTCCCCCCTTTTCCTCTCTCACTTGGGCGTGTGTCAGACGCCTTGCACAGCTGCGCGGAGAGGAGAGGGAGGAGGGAGGAGGGAGGAAGGTGAGAACCTGCAGGTCTGATGATGGCGGCGGCTAACGCGCCGTCTGAGTCCGTCTCGGCTCTTGGATCCGATGGAACAGCTGTCACTCAAAGATCAATGACATCACGCTCGAGTGTTTGTAGCTCAGCTGGAGTATTTTTGGAGTATTTTTTCCTTTTGTTGGTTTTTCCTCCTCCTTCATTCTTTTCTTCAATTCTGCTCGGGGGCCAAAAAAATGTCAAATTTCACTAGTAATTCTATTTTAAAACGTAAATGTTGCTCTTCAAAAAAAATATATCAGCCGTGACATAATTGAATGAGCTGCCAGTGAAGCCTTGTTTGGAGATTCATGGAAGCTGGTTCTTCTCGTTGTGCGTTGGGATATCCAAGAGGGTTAAAACGACTTTGGAAAGTACAGCGATTATTTCTGTCACATTAAGACACGTCTCCCTGTGTTTTTTCACTAAAAACTGCTAAGTACACGGATAGATAACTTGAGATCTTTTTTTTTTTTTTTCCCCAAACCTTGGCCGGCCTCTCGTCAGCGCTGTCTCCACCACATCCCTCCCTACGGCGTCCAAGCCCCATTCCTCCGCGCCTCTGGCTCTAGTCCCGGCTTCGGTCCCCACCGTCCTCCCCCCCCCCGGGCCCCCGTCTCCCTCCCCTCCCCTCCCCACCGCGCTCGACTCCCATTCGCAACCAAAACACATGCCTGGTGGGACGGTTTTACGCATGGTGCACACACTTAAAACATTTCAGCGCTGGCCGTTTAGCACCGAGGGGCTTTGAGCAGATCCCGCCGAAACCAGCTGGGCGAGACGTTCAAGGACATCGGGAACGGATGTGTGTGTGTGTGTGTGTGTGTTGACCAGACCGCTCTATCCTGCAAAGAGAGGCCCTCTCATTGGTTAAGAGCGTACAAATGTGAGGCTAGCAGTGGCTGCAGGGGGAGGGGGAGGGGTTGAACTGTACAAACAGGCGGGGGGGGGGGTGTTTGGTATTCTCCATCATCGACACAGTGAATTGCTCCTGGGGGACGCGCTCTGGAGAAGGTGCAAGGTTGTGTCAGAAGCAAACGTGCGGTGGGGTTTAGCGAACAGGCTTTCATTATGTCCCCGGCTCCGCAGCTGGATCGCAGATTTCCCCCCGGCAACCCGAGGCAGGCGCCGCCACGGAGGTCTGTCAGAGGGGGGGGGGGGGGGGGGAGGAGGAGAAGACTAGCATGTAGCTGAATATACAGTCTAACAAGGGGAGGCGGCTGAAACTGTATCAATGCAGTACGAAATAAGACCCCGTGCGTCGATCTGGTGTCGAATTGTTGTTGCTGTGCGTCAAACACGAGCAGGAAAACACCGCTTTATGCAGGAAGTCGAAGCCCAACTGGTCTGAAATGTCACCCGGTGTCTTCTTCAGTTTTCTTCACACACTTCGCAATCAGAAGTCACGCTTTTTAGGCGATAACGGCCATTTCTTAACCCCCTTCTCCGCCTCTGCTCTGTAATCAGCTTCCAATGGGAGCCGCCTTTTAGCAGACTTCAAATCGAGGGCCGAGGAGCCTCTTGCGCGGCGGATGAATAGTCGGCGAGGGTTCATTCAGACCATCCCGGCAGCGGGGGCGGGGCGACCCCCCCCGCCCCCGTTTTGAATGATCTGCGTTTCTCTTTTGTGCGCCTCGGCTTCCATAATGACCTCAAATGCTGCGAGCCGGAGGGAGAGGAGTTGCAAATACTGGCTCGCTACAGGCCAGATTGTGGTGTGTTTTCTTTTTGATATGCCCCCCCCCCCCCCGAGGCCGCTGACGCGCAGGAGGAGCCGCAAAAAAAAAAAAGGGTAAAAGTAAAAGAGGGAAGCAACTTTTAGTCGTTGGTGCATTCAGCACGTTGTCCTCTCCCATCACTTTCCATCTCCTCTATGCGGACGCACTGATTCTGTTCTGTTTCCCGTAAACCAAATGGAGGGTCACCGAGAAAAGCTGCACGCCTTCGGACCTCCCCCCATCCCCCCCCCCCCTCAGCCAACGCCTTTTACCACCATCTGCACGTAGGATCTCTCATCTCTCGCTCGTGCATGCAGCATATGATTTGGCGTGTAGATGTCGGGCGCCGGTGGACACATGCTGGCTCCCCCCCCCTCCCCGTGCGAATTTAACCTGCCGAGACACGCTCGCTGCTGTCCTCCATCTTGGTGGGAGGACTGTGCCAACGGTGAGGGGGTTAATCTTTACCCCCCGAGACCCGCCGAGGGACTTCGGCTGCTAAAACGATACTCAAAGATCTGGAGTTCAACGGCGACCGAACTGCCTCCATCTCGTGGGCAGCGGCGTGTTAACGCGCTGTTCGTTGAGGACGGCGTCCGAGCCATAAATCACGCCGCGACACATGATCTTGTTTGCTCGCAGGAACCGCGGGGAGGGAAATCACAACTAATGGTGCTCATTAAAGAAGGGGGAAGTCAGCGCATTGGTGGGGCCTCCTTCATTGGCTAATGGCAGCCGCCCTCAGGAGGAAGGGGCTCAGCTTGCGGTAGGCCGCGGTTCATTTTCAGATGGCGGGGGGGGAAGAGGTGGGCGTGCACATGTTGGGGGTGTTTTAGGTGTGGGCTTCGTCACCTTCATCTCCGGCGTGAGAGGAGGGACTTGGTATATAAGTGATGGGGAGGAGATGTTGGCCTTGATTCACCAGATCTTCATTTTTCCAAAAGTCACTAATTATTTGCCACTCTACGAATAGCAAAGTTCTAGGTCACGTTGCCCTGGGCAACAAGAGGTATAAGGCACACTTATTGTTGTGCCCACTGGCAGGAGGGGGAGGGGAGGGGGGGGGGGTAAAATGTGACTGTGGGGGTAGCTTACTCATTCCTGAACCCTTGAGGCCTTATCTGGCCTCTTACAGAGTAAGAGTTTTTTTATTTTTTTTATTGCTCCACTTTCCTCCTCGTGAGAGGGCGACGGAGGCAGACAGAAGGTCGGATAAGCGTCTCAAAAGGAGCGTAACGTCGGCATTAGCGGCGAAAACCACAGGGGGAAATATGGCCCTATAATTTCTGCTCTAGCCTTTTCTTCTCTTTGTTCCCTTCCTCTTAATACAGCGAGTGTCTCTGCTCGGGGGGGAGGGAGGGGGTGACTCGCGGAGCCCTCGCCCTGGTTCCACAGTGGCGAGCTGCCGGCAGCAGGTTGGCGGGGGGGGGATTCGCTCGGCTGCGGTTCTGATCGGTCGCTTCGCATCGAGCGCCATCGCGGAAAGCGACACGCACACTCAGGGCCCGACGTGTCTGTGGTGCTCTGAAAGAAAATCCACAGATTAGTGCAGAGGTTTGATCCATCCATCGATGGGCTCAATGTGGTCATTAGTGAGAGCGGGGAGGATTTCCATACCTTTCAGTAGTGGGGGGGGGGGGGGGGGGGGGGCACTGCACTTGAGACCAGTGTTGTTCCAGATAAACAAATCAACAAGTCATTCACCTAATTAAATACTAAATATACCTATCATTCATTTCGTAGTTTTACTAAAAGTACATTAAATGACCATTAATGGAACGATCAAAATCAAGTATTTGACTTTATTTAAACGTGGGCAGATTGTTGCTGCTGTTGATTATATCCGTCGCCATCACATCTCTGCTGAGTCCCTCCTCCTCTTTAGCTCCTGCTTTCCCATCGAGGTGGATTGGCATGCTATTCACTTGTTAAATGTAGGCAATCGGGCTTTTATAGAATAATTGCTCATTCGGCGTGGTCCTGGAGGCCCGATAGATTTGAGGTCCTTGATTTAGTTTTTGTATCATTATCGCAAAATAAACACAGGGGGTAACAAGAGATCGTCTTGATAGCAGAGCTCTGACCCGGTCTGATTGTTGAATACAGACAAAACCACTAAATGCACAATCAGCTGCTGATTTGGCTTAATGGAATGCAGAGGTCACAGATGCTGGGAAAGGCTTTGCCTACCTGCGCACTGGAGAATTTTGAAGGGACTCTAATTAGAAGATTTGGTGGATAAACTGTACGCCACCCTTTTATCTGTATGATTATCCGTGCGGCATTTTTTTTGTGGGGGTGGCGTGGGGGGGGGTCAGTAACACCATTTCAATTCCACAAAAAGACGTCTTTCAGTTCAAAGCCGCGTTGGAGCTCTGCTGCAATAAGAAGATGCTAAAAATAGCCTCGATGTTCCGACGCGCTCAGTCTCTCTTTGTTCTTGCTTGGAAACACAAGGGGGGAAGGGTTGGAGGGGGGGGGGGGAGAAGGCGGTCGCTGATGTAGCCGCCTGCTGACACTAACCAGCATGTGTTGAGTGTCCTTTCTCTCCCTGCAAAGTGAACCCGGGATAAATATTGGTCCAGAGAGAACAAAGGTGAAGGCATTTGTTTACCTGTGCCTCGCTTCGTGTTTCCAGAGGTTTCTGAGCCTCTGATCCGCCTGCACAGCTTTTACACATTTAGTCTAATATTGACTTCATCTAAAACGAACATTAGTCGAATACCTTGCTGTTACCCACTGATCCCCCCCCCCCCTTTTACACGCCGCTTGGTGTAATAGCCAGTATCCACAGAATGAAAGCATTTAACTCCGAACAATGGGATTTATGGCTCCTTGAAAAGGCAAAGGTGTCTTTTCTCTCTTGAAAGTGCTGTTTTGGCCGCCTTCCAGCACAGACAGAATCTATAGCGGCGTATGATGAATTGTTATTTTTTCCCCGGGTGTCTCGGCTCAGGATTCACACGCGTCTCTGCCGAGTTTGAAAAAGGGCCGCGACGTTACGGCGGTTTTTTGCCTGCCGACTATACGTCACGTGGGCGCTGCGCCGGGACGAGACCAGGCGGACGTAAAACCGGACAAGCGCCGCCGCGGGGTTTATCGCACGCGTCCCGTACCCCGACGTTCTCCAGCCTCCTGGTGCGCGTCTCCTTCAAGCGCGCCTCCTCGGGAAATCCAGCAGAGTGAAGCCATTACGCCTCCCATTTCTCTCCAGATTAGACACACAAGCGAAAATAAATTGGGAGCAAGTGTCAAGGAGCGAGCACTGTCTGGGTTAACAGCTATTTATTTTCTCCCCCCCCCCGGTTCTCCTCGTGTGGGAAGTGGGGTGTACATTAAGGCGGACGCCATTTTTGTTGTTGTTGTTGTGTGTTTAGTTGCGCCTGATTAGCGGCGATGCTGGAGATCAAAGATTTTCTCTTCTCGACGGAGAGGACGTTTTCCCCTCGCCCCCCCCGACTGAGTTTGATTGACATATCGTTCATCCAAGCGTCTTTTTGAAAGCGCCCGCCCCTCTCCGAACTGTCTCAGGTTAGCTAGCTAGCTAGCTTTTCATGTTCTCGCTTCACGTCAGTCAGCGAGACCGAGATGCTTTTAACCCACGTTCACGCCATAGATTGAGTTCAAACTGAAAACCTTTCTCCCCAATTCCAAAATGATGATGTTTGCAGATCAATACTATCTGTGTATCTGCTATGCCTCGGGGACAAAGATTTACAATTACAGCACCCAGATGCTACACATCCTCAACAGAGACGAGCTTTTGGATGTTTTTGACTTGGCTGGTAAACAGATGGCGCTCTCAGGGATTCTCGTTGCATGCTAACACACTAACGATTTACTATGGGAAGAAACTCTGCTCTTTGATTTGAAAAAGCTAATTTAATTGTACTCATTTGAACCAAATGGCGTCCGCTGCGGTCACATGAACAACGCCGCCCGAGGCAAATGGAAACCTTTGTCCCATGAAAGATATACAAACACACAAAAAAAACATAAATAAAACGGCAGCATCTTATTTCATTTATTTTACATTGATCACTGCCAGAGGTTCCCGCTCTTAATTGAAGCACGTTGGCTTGGGTCCTGACCTTTGACCCTCTCTCGGCTGACTGGTCCTTCACGTTATGGTTGGTGGAAGGCGCTTAATGCTGCAGAATCAGGCAGGTGGTAGACGGCAAAAGAGAGATTTTAAGGACCAATAGCAGGAGGGTAACATTAACGGAGGCCGGTTGGAGTAACTTTTCAGCGCCCTCTGCGACAAATCTTTACATCTCAATGTTATGTAGCTCCCTTAAACAAAGATGTTTTTTTTTAATTTGCAGTAGAATATGAAGAGAAACGTTGCATCGCATAGCTAAATGCATTGAGAGGATCGTCCCAATAGCAACATATCTTCATGCATGTCTGCTTGTGTTCCCCGTCTCCTCCGTGCTGTGAATGCAGCAGCAGATTGTTGGATGAAGTTTCAGGAGTTGGGGGGGGAGTGAAAGGGGGGGGGCTGTAATCGGCTCCACATCAGTCCGAGGCCCGATACCCTTCCGAGTCCTGCTGCAACCGGGCGGTGCAGTTGTTTGATGGAAAAGTCCACGCTGCCGGGGGGGGGGGGGGGGGGATATGGGACTTCCAAATATGAGATTTCATTATCTGATAAAGGAAAGATTGGACTTTCCCAGCCAATGTATTTATTGTGCTCAGGAAGCAAATTGGAAATGGAATGGTTGCAACAACACCCATCTAAATGAACTTACACTTTGCAACGAGGACTATCGTATGGCATAGAGCGTCATTCACAGCCCTTTCTCCTGGTCGGAATTAGTTTCTGCGGCGTGCCATTTATCGCCAATCTTTCACTAGCAAATATCCGACGACGGTACAATAAAACTGCATTTGTGCCGCAGCCGGGTAAAACATGCATGTGGTGACATATGGGTTTCAGACATCTACGTTCAACGGGTCAGCGGTGGGGTCTCTCCTCCATCAAGCATCGGAGGGAGAAGAAGCGAATTACCGAGGCGAAACAGGAAGTGACTCAGCGCGACGCATGCCCTGCGTGCGCCGCGCTGCGCCTCGAGAGCCCTCGTTTTGGGCTCAAGTCCTTTTGTCATCGATGGGGACGCTCAATCGCGCCGAACTTAAGGAGGGAAAAAATTAGAGGGATATTTTTATAGCCACTTGGCGTGATTGTGTCTCACATCAAATCAGACGGGAAATAGTACTTATGAAGTGCTTCTTATTTCTTCTGAATGTCAGGATTGATTTTAAAAGGGGTGGTGGGGGGGGGGGGTGCAGGTTTGTGTCTGTGCACCGTGCTTGGGACCTCATTTGCCTAATCTTGGGAACTAGAGTGGAAGCTGGGTATAATGAGGACTAAGGCGTCTGGGATGGCAAATGTGGGCCTGGATCTGGCGGGTGGCGAGATGGGAGAGGGGGGGGGGGGCGCAGGGGGTGGTGCTGAAAGACATGAAGGTATTAATCGGACAAAGGGGCAACCGAGAAGTTTATGCAGAGCGCCTGTTGAATGGTCAAGCATTTTTTTTTTTTTCTCGCATTTTGACTGCCTTTGTGCGAGTGTGAATCAAAAGACATGAAAAGAGTGAGAGAGAGAGAGGACAGAATGCCGGGATGCTTTTAAGCTTTTTCCCGAAGGCTCCTCTCAAAAAAACCCTTTTTTTTTTTTGTCCAAGTCGGAGCAGCAACGACAGGCCGTGATGTCACACGCCGAGCAATGTGCTAATTTTCATGACGGATGAATCCTTTTGCGTTTCCGCTTGGTTGAGCCCAAAGAAGGAGAAGAAGAAACAGTTGCCGTGACAATAGACTCCAGCAACTCTTTCCCACTGGACAAACTTCGGCAGTTAGAATGGAATTCGGGCACGATGGACATGATGTTCATGTGGGAATGTTTTAAAGCATCACACCTAAAAATGCAGGGACTGATTTTCGAAATTCCTAAACAGAAAGTTAACTAGTTTAACTATTCTATCACTTCTGTTTGTTATTATTTAGGGTCCAAAGGTGGTGTAGGAATCCCTGCAACTGAAGGTCTTCTGCCTCCATCGCGTCCAAAATGGCAACCGCTCCGCTCTGAGTGACACCATAAAAAAACGAGCTGCGTAGTGACGGCGGTGAAGCAGAACCGCTTTTGACTCAAGACAAACAAAAGAGTCTCCACCATGGCGGTTTTTTCTTTCTACGAGTCATGCAGGACCGTCTACATGCACCCATGTGTAGTCAAACGCCGTTTCTGACCACGGTTCCGCCGTGTGCATCCACACGGGGGGGGGGGGGGGGTGAACACGGCAAGGCCGCCGACGACCCAATTTAGCAATGACACGGCAATGATACAGTAAATTAATTACAACCCCCCCCCTCTGCGGTGACTGCAGTTTTGGGCGCCAGAAGACGTCCGATAGGTTGAAACTTTCAAACTATACAGAGATAAAGTGGTGCGATGAGAGCATCTACAAAGCAAAACGCAATCAAAGAGTCACAGAACAGAAAACCCCTCCAACTAAGTGACCTTGGCGAGCGAAAAAAAAACAGAACCCTGATCAAATATTCGTTTTAGTTTGCATAAAATCTGCCAAAGGTGTGAATGCATTACGTCCTGTCGCCAAGGTCGGCGCACATTTCAATGTAGCCCACATCTTCCAGAAAATGAATACGCCCTCATAAATAACAATTAATGGCAGGCGAGTTTGACTTTGCTGTAATTAGTTCCCGAACGGCGCCCTCAGAAAACGGAGGCCGTTGCTTAAAACGCGACGTTGGAAATCTTTAGGGTGAAAGTGATTTTTTTTTAAATAGATGCGAAGCCAATCATTGGATGGACGCCGCCTTCCCCGGGAACCTTTTCCGCACAGAGGAGCGTTAAATGAATCCGTCACGTTCCAGCGGCTGTCTGCATCCTCTGATTCAGCCAAGTAATCCGCGGTTAAAACATACACCTCCTCCATTATTGAGAAGGAGCAGGCGGGAGGGGCCGCCTCCCCCCCCTCCCCTCCCCTCCCCTCCCCTCCCAACGCCAACGAGTACAGCGCCCAGTGGCGTACGCGACGGGACACGAGGTCGCTGTCGGAATGGGCCCAACGCATGCAGACGCACGGCCCGCCAGAGAGAGTACGCGGGGAAATGAATGCGCAGGCACGCCCCCCTGCCAGAGATGAGCTGTGGCCCTCTGGGAAATTGGCCCAAAATCATCATCATCATCATCATCAAAAAATAAGAAGAAACCACTCGACCGCTCAGTCTCGCGTGGACTACAACATTATATTTGTCATTTCTGATGTTTATTTTCAGCTCTCTCACTGAGTGCCCCCCCCCCCCCCCCCCCTTATAAATGGGAGCATGGTAACATGGGTGCTACATGCAGGAGCTCCGTGACAGTCGTGCAGAAAGGATCTCCAGAGATAATTGACACAGGGAATAGAGCCAGACGGGCTGCGGCTGACGTGGGGGGGGGTGGCGTGGGGGGGGGGGGGGGGGGGGGGGGGGTTAGCCTGGATATTGGATTGTTAGTCACATTAGTACACTTGTAATCCCTTTTGGCTTTTTTCTCTTGTATGTCATAGTTCCGCACGTCAGCCTTGCCTGCCGTTTGAGGTGCAAAAAGGGGGGGCGGGGCTTTGAGCGACAAGCTGTCCGTTCTCCCCCCCCCCCCGACGGCCAATCGCGCTCGTCGCTGGCCGGGGGGGGGGGAGAGCGCTGTTAATAATGAAAACATTTTCATTAGGATTTCTCTTACAGAAAAGTCTTGTCAGCACGCGCAGTCGCCTGCGCGCAGACACGTGTGCGCAGACGTGGTTAATTAGGTCGCGCTTCGGACGATTAGCGGAGGAGGCTAAGCGGTCCACCTGCGCGCATTAATCACACCGAAATTACACAGAGGACGACGCAAGGCGCAGAGGTTCAATTAACCTTTCGCCCCCCCCATCCCCACCGCGGCTGAAAGTGGCGGACGGCCTGGTTATCCGGCGAAGGCCCGAAGGCATTCTGTCGGGTCACCGGGGGGGGGGGGTGGTGAGCGAGAGAGAGGCACCGGGTGGAACAGAGGATTTGTCAGAATTGGTCCCACCCTCCCTGCTCCTTCCCAAAATGGCCCTGGTCCCGTCGCCGAGCAGTCTGGGAAATCAAGGCCCGGACTTTGCGTCTCAACCTCGAACCGACCCGCCAGGTGCCTCGCCGGGATCGGACTTAATGCGTTTGGTGTTTCACTTTTTTTTATTCTGCTCCTTCCGACACGTAGTCGATCGCTACGTTAAGCCAATTTGGATCCGACCCTTGGCCCTCCCCCCCCCGCCACCTCCGGTGCGGCTCCGAGCCCGATGCCCCGCGTAGCTTCAAGACAGATGAGTGACGTTAATCTTTAACAGGCATCACCTCGCCGCCCTACAGAGGAACAACGGTAATCCACCGGGCGAGCTCTGAGGCTTAAGCGCATGTGGGCGTTTCCCCCTTTTTTAAATGACTGTGTTTTCACGTTTACCTTCCGGTAACACAATCGCATGCTTGCCATGCGGCCGCTGGTAGTAGTGTGTCGATGCGCCGATGCGCCGCTGCCATGCGTCAGACCAGAGACGTAATCCGAGGATGTCAAATTAGCACTTTGTGTTCCTGCGGCCCATAAACGGCACGTTGGAGAAGAGAAGCCTGGAGAGATTCTTCCCCCCCCCCCCCCTCCACCCCGCCGTGACATGAGGACGGAGGCGCTCTCCGCCAGAGACGCGCTCCTCGGGCCGCTCGCGGGATGATGCTGATGTTTCAGGATTGATTTGTCAGCATCAACCCCCCCACACACACACAAAGAATCAGGCATGCGGCCCTAACACGCCGCCCTCTTGTTTCCAGCGGCCCTGTGAGAACCAGCGGTCACATGACCTGGCGAGTCATTGCACTCCGGGGTTATACCCCCCCTTCCCCCCCTCCCCTCTCCCACATGCTGAACCACCAATGCCTCGCTTGTTGCGCCAACAAACACATTCATAGTCCCCCCCCCCCCCCCTTACACACACACACACACACAGTCACACCTATATGTGTACACTTAAGTATCCACACTCCAGCCCTAACTCCTCTGCGGGGGCCACCCATGTGCACGGCAGGCACGGCCGACCATAAAACACAACCCCGAGGGCTCGTAGATGCCGAAAAGAACACGACCCTCTGTCATCCACACTGGCACCCTTTTTTCTCTTGGGGGGGTCGAAGCATGATTTTAGCCTTTAAACCTCCCAACACATTAAAAAGGCCTCACACGGACACACACACACACACATATTGAGCCCTTTCTTTCATCCCCGCCATGGCGAGAAAAGCTCCACGGGTCACGTAGCCCGACGCGGGCTCCTAAAGCCGCCTCCTTCCTGCAGGATGCGAGGCTTCTTTGATTTGGTCCAATCAGAGACAAGCATTATTTCATCAGTCCTCAACACTCCAAGGAATGAAGTGTCAAGTGCGCCATGTTGGCAGCTGATGTTTTTAAGTGTGCGGACTGACTGGCAACTTCCTCTTAAAAGTTTCAAAAAAGCTAACAATACTGTGCATTATTGATTACCCCCCCACACACACACACAGTTTTTAGGATTTGGGTCCTTTGAATGAGGTGAAAATACTTTTCTCTTTCTGTTGCAGCTTCATTTTATCATTCGGGTGGAAAAAAAGAAAGCAAAAGCAAACAGAACCGTGTGAATATTTTTTAACAGGCGTTTTTTAGCAGCCCCCCCCCCCACCAGCCCCCGCCCTCCCCCCCCCCCCTTCACTCTTGTTGCCGCTCGGGTGGAATTCCTCGCGGATCACTGCCCGAGCCCTCTTTATTCCCATTCTGTGCCTCCTCTGACACCTGGCCGTTGCCCCCCCCCCCCCCCCCCCATCCTCTCTCCCCTCTCCCTGCTCTCCCCTCCTGCCCCCCTCATTAATCGCTCCTGATATTGATGGGAGCTGAATGCTGGCAAATAGGAGCCTGTGAAGCCGCCTCGTACACCCGCCTGATTAGCACGCCGAGCGCCCCCCCCCCCTCGAGCTGTCTGTTTGTTTATCTATCGTTCTGTTCCCCCCGTCGTCCGCGCTCCTCCTCTCGGGTCCCCGGGACTTCTGTCCTGCCGGGTTCCTCCGGGCCACCTGTTGGTGCCTTTCAATCCGCGTGGGCTTTGTGAGACTCCTTTTTTTGTCACTAAGTTTTTTTTTCTGCCTGAAAAGACACGGACACACACACACACACACACACACACATCCTGTGCTTTGGTCTCTCACACGTCCGACGCACACACACTCACAAACGGCAATTCAATCGAGATCCACAGTAATTGTCTCTTTAGGCCCAGAGACACAAAGCGTCGTTCTTTAAATTCTTCTGTATTCACGACGGATCCCAGTTCCTCCACAAACAACCTCTCCCCTTCAAATCCTGTGTTTTGTGAGATTTTTTTTTGGGGGGGGGGGGTGGGTGGGAAATAAGCCTTCTTCAATCATTTGTTGAGCTTCTAAAGTACGGCTCCATAAAGCCCGTTGAAGCGGTTTTACGGCCAACGCAGACGTCCAGAGATCATTGACCAGGAAGTGACCGCTGCCCTTTATCTTAAGCACTTTTGCTCATTCCCTTCAGGAAGGACGATAAGCTGGTGATGGAGGGGGGGGGTAACTGAGTTGGTTTCAATGGGTGCTGTGAGTGTGCACTTGGGTTCCATGTTGGTGCCATTAAACAGTACTGTGGTGTACTAAATTGGGGTTAGACAAAGAAAAGTTGATCATTTCTGCAGATCCAAGATCAGATTTTTGAGTTCTTGGTGTCATTTTTTGCCGCAAAGAGGCCTTTGTGCAGGAAATCAAACCTTCGCGGTGTAGACGGAGCTCAGCAGGTTTGTCTCCCCCAGTGATAACCAGGGGGGCAACGCCATCTCCACCTGGGAGGGGGATGAGGGGGGGGGGCTCGGAGTCATCTCCTATTTTTAATGACTTGCTGTCAATCACACCTCGTCACACCCTTCTGACCAGTTGCTCCGCCGCGTCGATCAGTCTGTCCCAGTCGGTCCCAGTCTGTCCCAGTCCCGGCCGCACCGGGCAAATCCCTCAGACAGATTTAAATACCCCCCCCCCCCCCTGTGCTCACCCGTCAAAGGTGCTGAAAGATTATTTTTTTTTTCCCCCCCCTTCCGGAACGAAACCATAAAGCCCCCCCCCCCCCCCCCGACAGACGGAACTTTGCCACGCCCTTATTTTTTTTTTTACAAGCGCTCCGTCTGATCCGTTTCGACGGGTAAACAGCGGTTGACGGGGGTCAGACCCGGGATGGGGGGGGGGGGCTGAGCAGACGCTGAAAACACTGATGCGTTCGAGCCGCTCGGGGAGATAAGGGGAAACAAAGTGCCCTGTCGAGCTAAGTGGCTTTAATAGCCCCCCCTGCCCCCACCCCTCCCCCCGCCACACCCAAAAACAAACAGACGCAGGAGGGCCGGTTGCTTTAGAGGACTTCGCATTCCGCACAGAGAGACTGAACCGGGGGGGCTGTTTGTTTACCTCACGGGTCCCAACGCTCATCTGGCTCCGTGTGGTCTTTACCGCCGCTCCGCCACTTCCTGTCCGACACGCGACCACCACTTTTTCGTTTTTTTCTTCCCGTTCCGGCCTCCCGCTCGCTTTTCGAGCGCGGAGGATTCTTAGTTTTAGTCGGAAACTGCCCCCCCCCCCCCTACCCCCCCACCCTCTGCGCCTCCTCATCTGTGTGGAATTACGAGGCCAAACATTGTGGCCAAAGGAGCCGTCCTCGGGTTCTTCTTTTCCGCTTTCTCTCTCCGAAGGGAAAGAATTCACCTTCGACAACACGTTGTCACGCCGACGCACGCATTGGAATGCCATCAGAGCGCCGGAGACGACGCGTTTCTGAAGGTTCAAACCCCTTTTTGATCCTGTTTGCTTCAGAGCGCGGTAACTGGAGACGCGTTTTATTGCCGTCGAAATGGCGGAAACATAAATACGTGGATTTGTGATTTGCGCCGGCACTTTCTCAAAGGACACAAGGAACCGTTTTGGCCCGAAGTGGCCCGTCTGTAAAATGTTGATGAGTCTGCTTGTAAAAGCGTTTTAGTGATTTTTAGTGAAACGAGGAGGCGTTTTCGTGGAGCGCTCCGTTGTGCTTCGGTTTGTCCTCTCGCTGATTAAAGTTGTGGTGACTTTTAATACAATTGCAATCATTTTTGTCCCTGAAGAGTTTTAAGTTTCTCCGAAAATACACATTAAAAAACGTTCAGCCCCCCCCCCCCCCCCCTCCCATCTCACATAAACAGTCGGCTTTGTTTAAGCCTCCTCCATCTTATTCCCCCCCCCCCCCCGTCTCCCACTCATTCAGCTGAAACCATTAGCTGTCGCTCCGCTCGGTATCCGATGTCTCCCAGTCAGTTGGACGAAGACGAGGTCCTCAAGGTGCCTCTTAAGGGATTAGTCATTGTGACGAAGAGGACGCTGATTGTACTGTAAGCGATATTTGGGTCGGGCCCGGGCCGGTTGTTGCTGCCCGTCTGCCTGGACCCGGAGGCCTTAATGGTCCCAGCGGTGCAGCAGGCGGGCGGGATTGGGGGGGTTGGGGGGGGGCATGGGGCCGAGGCGCCGCCTTCCACGGCCTCCCACTCTCCGTTTTATAGACCTTCACCGGATAAGGGGGGTCAAGACCCAAACCTCCCCCGCATAACTCTACCCACAGAGAGGAGCTAGCTCAGGGGCCTGGAATCCACCGACTCTCTCCTGCACGGTGGGGGGGGGGGGTTAAGACAAAAAGGGTGCAACTGGGGGGACGTAACGGAGGGGAGAAAAGAGATGAATTGGGAGGCCAGACGCCGCTGAGTGAGAATAAATCACCGCTCCCCTCGCGCCGTAAAACGCACATAACCGCGCCCATTAATGCACATTATGACCCCCCCCCCCCCCCCCCACATCCAGCCTACCTCCTTAACGTAGTGATACCGCACCGCCCGGAACGCCACTGTTTTATAGCCCCCCCCCGCCTGATTTACGGCGCCCTCTTGCCTCGAGTTTGATTCGAACACCAAGCGACGAGAGGAGTGAGAAGCGGCGTTTTCGCTAAGTGTGTCACGTCGTTGATTAACTAGCCAGAGGTGGGAGGTGGATGTGTGCGTGTGTGTGTGTGTGTGGGGGGGGGGGCAGGCAGGAAGTGATGCACCTGGAGGCGGAACATTGGTGGCTCACAAGCAGGCGGATTATTCAGGGATGGCGGCGTTGACCGGGCCCGTGCGGTGGTCGACTCCCGGGTGTCTTTTCCTTTGTTGCCGGGTAAAATATTTTCCGGAGCTTCTACAAAAAGGTTTTTCTGTCTCCTCATTTTCGGTTGTTTGCATCATTGTGTCTGTTTAAATCGAAGCTCAGCCAGGAGACAAACACAGTTTTGAAATAAGAAGCAAGTAAAAGCTCCTTATTTATTTAGGTTTTGTGAAAGATTTACAGCTGCGGAGGAGTCACATTTATCATTAAACACGAGGAAGTCGGAGGACCTTTTTAACTCCCTTTTCTCCCAGCACTTGACCCAGAAACTAAGTCGGAGGCAGGAAAAAAAAAAAATGAAAAAGGCGAGTGAAGTGTTTGGGAGACAGATTTGTTTGATATATGAGGAGATGTAAAACTAATTTGTCAAGCACACGCTGCAGTCTTCAGTTGCATTAGCAGCAGCGGGGTGTTGGTTAAATCTTTGAACGGGCCTGATGGCTCTCAAACAGAACCACTAAACGCTAAATATACAAGTCTACAAGTAACTGTAATTCAAGCATTTTAATGGATTAAATACAGCTACTTTTTACCAGACTGGTTCACCTCTCTGAGACCTCAAAGGGGTTTTCTAGATCAGTGATTCTCAACTGGTGGGTCCCGTTTTTTGATGGGTCGCGGGCCTTTGCATGGGAAAATCAAAATTAGAATTAAAAAAAAAAATCACCCTGTGATTTTATTTTGAAGGGACTTTTTTAATGCAGCGGAGTGTCGTTTTTTTTGCCGGCTCGTCCATCCATGTTTTCAGCAGCGTGTGCCAGGTTGGGTCAAACCATTCTGATATGGGGGAGACATTTTAGGATAATTAAACATCCCGAATATAAAATATAAAATTCAGCTTATGAACTTGATTTTGAATAAATTTAATAAGTTGAATGTTCCTCGATTTGGGTCGCGGCTTGTCATTAAGGGGTGATGGTGGGTCCCGGAGCCAGAACCAGTTGAGAACCACTGGTTTAGATGGTCTGTTAAATATCAGACAATGTCACCAAGGGTCATGCGGAGCTACGTCGCTTAGTATTTAGTCCATTTTATGAAGACATTTTAGTTTGAAAGGACCGGTTGCTTTAGAAAGGGGAAGAGACTATATTGTGCATTTCCCCCCGTCGAAACGACAGCGGCTGATGGTCTGGTTCCTCGGCGGCGCTTTGCGGGCGTCGTAAACGTCTCTGAGGAGCGAGGCGCTCGCAGGTCACCAGGTCAGCCCTTATCGCCCCCGGCTTCAACATGACAGAGCGGCCGGGGGCCTCGGCGCAGGGATTTTACAGCAGCGCTTTAAAAAGGGAAGTCCGAGAGGATGGGAAAGAGAAGGTGGGGGGAGGGGGGGTGGCGCAGAACGGGGCCGTAAACCAGACCGGTTGGTCAGACTCGAGCGACTGCGGTCGGCTGGAGCGAATACCAGAAAGAGCGAATCCTTTCATCAGCCAACGACACGGACCCCCCCCCCCCCACACACACACACACACCTCTACACATCGCATCTCCCTCGCCTGTCTGACCTGGCGGCGCCCACCTCCTCAATCAACCCCCCCCGGTTAGGCCAGAGCTGCCACCCCCCCCCGGACTACCTCAGAGATTGTCTCAAGTAGCACAAACCAGGAGGGGGGGGGGGGGTCCTGGTCGTCCTGCTCCTACAGGGCCCGTTTCTTCCCCGCTAGCCCTGATCAAGGATCAGAGAGAGAGGCAGAGAATCAGAAAGACGTTTTGGGGGGGGGGGGAAGCTCCCCATGTAAAGCCGGGGGTCCACACGTCAGGATGGCTTCGTTATCTCGCTGTGTCTATTTTTTTTTTTTTTTTTTTTTTTTAATCATCCACTTTTAGCTTAATGGCTGGTGGGCAGGGCGGGGGGAGGGGGGGGGGGGGGGGGAGGCGATGATTACTTCCATCAAGTGAATTAGTGGCGGTATCCGAAGAGCTGTCACTCTGATGAACAGTGATTTGTACACCCCCCCCCCTCCTTGTCGAACTTTGCTGCAGGTATTTCCGAGGCGCCCGTAGATGATCAGCGGTGCTCATGCAGCACTTACAGTGATTGGACAGACGGGTGAATGTCATTTCTGGTGCCTTTTCATTTATTCTTTTTTCACTCTTCTACTCAGCGGCTGCTTATAAAAAAAATTAAAAAAAACGAGGGGACCCACTTTTACTGAATTTTCCGCTGCAGGATTTCAAATAACTGATCTGTTGAACAGGTCTCGGCGGGTTGGCCCGGCAACTCGGGAAATATGGAAAGTGTACTCACGAATCCCCCGGCCCTGTGTTATTAGCCCGGGGGGTTTCTTTCACACGGCTTACGGTTGGCCAGGTGACCGCCTGTCACTCAGAAATAACTAGGTTTTTAACGGCGGAGCGGCGCTAATGATGCACCCACGGGCGCCGCTGATGGCAGAAACACACGGCGATGGACGCGAGGGGGAAGCGCCGTGCTTCCTTTCAGGTGATTGGCGTGGCAACGGGCCGCTGTGATCACAGGTGAGACAGCTGCACGGGAAATGATCCGCAGCCGTCAGTTTTAGTGGTGTTTTTTTTTTTTAAAAGGAACAGTAGAGAGAATATGGCGTTTATTTGAAACAAGGACAAAAAGAATAACATGTGCCTTCACAAATGGAGCGGAGACAGGAAGCGTTATAAAACCCTCACAGAGCACGCGGATGCTGACCGAACCAGACGTTAACGACTTTAATGTTTTAGTGCCCTCGTCTATTGTAGAAAATGGGAGCCGTCTTTTTACGGGGCGGCGTCACTAAAACAAACAGCTCATAAACATCATTGTTAAAAAAAAAAAAAAAAAAAAAAAAGGAAGATGTTTCTGGAAAAAAAAAGAAGTAGAGGACTGACATCTAAGTGGCTTTGGGAGTTTTAGTGTGTTTTTCCAGAGGCAGGCCGACTCTGGTGAACTGGAATCCCACTGGTTGCTCTCAAAAGGGACACAATGGAATTTTTCCATCGGATTATTGCAGAAAATAATCGTTCACGTTGCTTGAACGTTTTCATCAGCGAGATAATAATCTTCTTCTGCTGGCGTCATACAGACGTGGTCATAAAGCAAGAATAAGTCCAGTTGGACGTGTTGGTGTTAAACAAAGGCCGCTTCCATCTGCACCGCCCTGAGGTGGAGAAGTCTACCCGCTTACGGGTCCCTTGTGTTAAAGCCTCCTTCGCCAAACGTATTCTTTTTGTGTTTTCTTTCATTTATTTGTGGCCTCTACCTCTTCGGCCTCGCTGACAAAGTTAAGTTTCGCTGACTGATAACACAGGCTCGGCTGTGTCGGGATCTCGGGCCACATCCCCCCCCCCCCCCCCCCCGCCCCCGCGGGAACGCCGCGCTGTATCATTCTGTCAGCGGTCCACTTCACCCGCTTTGTGTGTGCGCCTGCACCACATTTCACGTTTCACACCGCAAACCAACTCCCCGGCTTCCTGCCCCCATCTCTCCCAGCCATGGAAAAACACACCCTGACGAGGTGGGGGCAGACTTTGGAGGAGCCCGGAACACCCACGTCAGCCCCCCCCCCCCCCCCTCTGGGACCTTACCCCCCCCCACCACACACACACACACACCATTCATCTCCCTGACAGAGTGATGTCTCCCCAATGGCACACCGGTGCTCAGGGCCCTCGGATTCTTTCAAGGAGCAGAACAAGAAGAGAAGAAGAAGAAAAGAAAGAAACAGCCCTGCTTCCTGGGGCCCGGGGGCCTCATGGTTCCACAAAGCCCCCCCCCCCCGCCCGTTTCACTGCAGCAGCTGGATTAGGGATCCTCTGAACGCGCGGCGATGGGGCGCCGCGGGACAGCAGCGCCGCTGGGAGCTCCGCTCCACCTTTAATGGGCCTCGGCCTCGTGCTGACGGACGAGTTGAGCTTCCTCCAGAACCTCGGAGTCAAACAGACTGTTATTCTTCCCAGCCGGCCGTACAGTAGCCCTGTCCGTCATTACAGCGATGAATCACGTCTCTCCGGACCCTCGGGGGGGAGGGGGGAGGCGTATCATTGCCTCGCTCCTTAATCCGGGGGCGATTTCCGAAAACCGGGTCCGGCTGCACAGGGTTCTGCTATTCAGCAGCTTGCTCGTGTTACTCCGCAGACCGCAAGCCTTCCCACACGCGACGGGTTTTCAGGTGTCTCACTGAGAGGCGAGTAAATGCACATGCGCCCCCCCCCCCCCCCCCCGTCGATTGCTCCCTCATTAAACCACGCGTCTTAAACGCCGGCTCCTTCGAACGTGTGCTGGATTCTCCTTGTTTTTCGCCAGTGTTATTTTTTTTTTTTCCTCTACGGTGATGCAATGAGTTGCAAAGGGATTTGTTGAATTTGATTCCTCTGGGCGGGGGGGATTCAAGGAGAAATACCTCATTTGGGCAATTAAAAAAAAAATCCAAAGAGGGCTGCATGGCAGTGGGTAGCAGCCGTGCACCTCGAGTCATTTTTGTGAGGGTTCGTCCCGGCAGGAGAGACGGTTTCTGTCTAATGCTCAGAATCCATGAATCTTCACGTCTTGGATTCTCCGACACGCTGATTTTCGAGCTCAGTCACCTACGAAAAAAAACCAACCGAATAAGCAATTGGTTGAGAAACAGGCCGGTGTGGGGGGGTTGGGGGGTTGGGGGGGGGGGGGTGTTATATGAAACGGCCGCGAGCAGACGGTGCCTCGTGAGCGTATGAATACATCATCAGCGTGCGGGTTAAGTGGAGAGGCGGCCATTGATTCATCCAACCACACGAGAGGCTTGAAGATAACCGTCGAGTCCTTTTCAGTCTCAGTGGTTCATCTCCTCGCTCGTCTTGAGTGTAAATATCTTTCCCTCTTACAGCCCTTCTTTGTTTTTCCTCTCAGCTAAAAAATGCTGCTGCATTGTTCAGAAGACCCGAGCTGCCCCCCCCCCCCCTCCCTCCCCGGGCACTTCAGACAGCCGCTGGCTGGAGAGCTCTCCCTCTCAGCGCTAAACTCTCTCTTTAGTCTCAGGAAGTGTTGGAAGGAAGCACTCACTGCCTAGTGGGCTTCCCTTACACTCTGACTCCTCATTGCATATTCATAGCCCCCCCCCCCCCCCCCACAACACCCCCTCCTCCACAGTCAAGGGTATCAAGTTTAAAAAAGAAAACACACAAGCTTTAATTACTATTCACTGTAATGTTCACCAAACAGGAAATACGAAGGTTGCACATGAATGTTTCATTTGAACTATTTGTGTGTGTGTGTGTGTGTGTGTGTGTTCCTGCTGCCTTTGACCTTCGACGTGCGTAGAGGTCATTTTCCCC